>NW_017686178.1:0-6421 GCF_001879085.1 Nicotiana attenuata | reverse complement strand
CGCACCACTCAAAACACACCCAACAAGCGCCTACAAAATCCACCCGTACCTTACCATTATACAACTCCCCCACAAACTCAAACTATCCCACCACAATACCAGCCAAACACCTACCACACTCCACAAAATACTCCACCAGTCATTCCTGAACCCTAGAATTCCACCAATGATCACCACTATACTCAAATTCTAGGTCACCCAAAAACAACCATATATTTGTGGAGACCCTACCTCCACTCAACCCATCCCCTATGCACCGAAATCTGTTGAGAATGACATGCTCATTAAGAACCTGGCCGAGGAGCTCAAGAAGTTGACCAGCCGAGTTCAAGGCGTAAAAAGAGGCAAGGGGATAGAAGGTCTGAACTATGAAGACCTATGCTTACAGCCAGATGTAGAATTGCCAGAGGGTTACAAACCTCCCAAGTTCGAGATGTTTGACGGTACAGGTGATCCCAGGGTTCATCTAAGGAACTATTGTGACAAGCTTGTCGGGGTCGGAAAAGATGAAAAGATCCGGATGAAACTTTTTATGAGGAGTCTTGCGGGAGATGCCTTGTCTTGGTACATCAGCCAGGATCCTAAGAAATGGGCGAGTATGGCATCTGATTTCATGGACCGATTCAGGTTCAACACAGAGAATGTACCAGATGTCTTCTACATTCAGAACCTCAAGAAGAAACCCACTGAGACTTTTCGCGAGTATGCTACTCGTTAGAGGTTAGAAGCGGCCAAAGTCAGGCCAGCATTGGACGAATAACAGATGAACAAGTTCTTTGTCAGAGCACAGGATCCGCAATACTATGAAAGGTTGATGGTTATTGAAAACCATAAGTTCTCTGATATCATCAAACTTGGTGAAATGATCGAAGAAGGCATCAAGGGCGGGATGGTAACGAACTTTGAGGCATTGTAGGCCACTAATAAAGCATTACAGTCAGGGGGTATATCTAAGAAGAAGGACGTGGGAGCAGTGATGGTCGCCCAAGGGCCCAAAACTCCATTCGTATACCGAACCTCTCCACTTGCATATCAAGCACCTCCACCCACCTATCAACCGTCACCTCCACCTACATATCAACCCTCGTCCCCCAGATATTCCCAACTAGCCACCGCCTATCACACCTATAATTCCCAACCATCTCTTTTCAGTTACCTCCAAATCGTCCAAATTACCCAAGACCGTGACCTAATTTTGACCGCAGACCACCCAAACAATATACTGTCATTGCTGAGCGTATCGACCGGCTATATGAAAGGTTGAAGGCTGCTGGTTACGTCACTCCCATCCCTGTTGTGGCCACTGAGAACTCATCCTAATGGGTTAACCCAAACAAGACTTGTGCGTACCATTCCGGTATAAAAGGGCACACCATTGACGAACGTCGCACGTTGAAGGACAAAATCCAGACTTTGATTGACAACAAGATCATCCATGCAAAGGAAGATGTGCCTAATGTCCGTAATAACCCCCTCCCAAATCACAGGGGTGAAGGTGTTAATGTGATAGAGATGGATGAAGAATGGGATCCGGAGGGATCAATCAGACTTATCAAAGAGGGTGACGACCCCAAGAAACCCGCAGTCATACTTAATCCCATTATAGTGCAGGTACAACCGTCAGTTGAGGTCGAGGTAACTGCCTCAGTCCCATTTGAAGTTGAGGTAGCACCCTCAACAGTTGCACCTATTCCATTTGAGGTGAAAGTAGCCACACCATTTACAGTGACTGTATCAACCACACCGCCTTTCAGCACCAAGGCTGTCCATAGGATTCTGTGGCTGAAGCTAGAAGAAAAGGAAAAACCCAAATGGGGGAATCTAGTGTTGCACAAGGGATGACTACGACTGGAAGGGTCTATACACCTGAGCGTTTGGGAGAGTCCAGTAAACAGGCCTCTAACAGACCTCCCATTATTGAAACAGGTCCAGATGAGCTCTAGAGGAAAGTACAAGCAAAGGGAGTATTCAGTCATCGACCATCTGAACAAGACTCCTGCTCAAGTATCTATCCTGTCGCTACTACAGAATTCAGAAGCACACAGAAATGCTCTGATGAAAGTATTGAACGAAGCATATTACCCTAGTAACATCACAAGCGGAGAAATGGCTAACATGGTGGGACAGGTATTGGAAAGTCACAAAATCACTTTCCACGAGGATGAGTTGCCGCTTGAGGGTTTGAATCACAATAGGGCACTGCATATCACAGTGTAATGCGAAGACTACTTCATTACCAGGGTCCTGATTGATGGAGGATCCAGTCTCAATATTTGCCCATTAACAACACTGAAGCAGTTGGGCAAAGGCCTATACAAGATACGAGAAGGACCATGAACATAAAGGAAATTGATGGGTCTCAGAGGGCTACCATCGGGGAAATTAATCTATGTCTGCAAATGGGGCCTACGTGGTTTGAGGTCGAGTTTCAGGTGCTGGACATATCTGTATCCTACAATCTGCTATTGGGACGACCATGGATACACGCCGCTGGGGCTGTGGCATCAACTTTGCATCAGGCAGTAAAGTTTGAGTGGAACCATCAGGAGGTGATTATCCATGGTGACGGGAGCAACCCCATTTACACCCGTCAGACTATTCCGATGGTCGAGAATAGCAGAAAGCTAGGCGGAGAAACTTATCATCACATCGAGCGGGTCAATGCAATCGACAAAGATAAGTGGTGGGATGGCAAGATAGCAAGCATGATGAACTGGGGACGGTATGAGCCTGGCAAGGGTCTTGGTAAAAATCTTCAAGGCATCACCAAGCCAATACATCCAAAGCGCCATGGTACCACTTTTGGGCTGGGATATTAATACACTTGGAAAGAAGACAACGACTGGTCACCATCATGGCGAGGTCCGTACTATCCACTGGAGCAGCCTATACCGCACTTGAGCCAGAGTTTCCAACAGGCCGACATCATATGGGGATCAGAAGAGGAAGAAACACTGGCAGCCTTAAGGAACCTGTTCTTGGAAGAGGAGGATATGGACTGTTGTGTAATTGTTGAGGAGGAGGAGGAGGAAGGCCCTACCATCCGAGCTGTGGAGAGAGGATCATTCCTCAAGAATTGGACTGTCAGACCATTCAGGGCCCGACAAGTCCCGGGGTAGCAAGGCTGAACAACATTGTTTTGTTTATTTCCTAAGAAAAATGATTTCCCTTTTTGGCATTTTGTCTTAAATAATATTTCCAATGTTCTGAAAACGTTGTTTAAATTATTGAAAATCGCTTTTATGCTTCAATGAATCAATATTTATTATTACCATTTTTCTCTCATATCTTTATCTATACAGCATTACCATTTCCTGTCTCGATGAACCAACAAATGTGACATGTAATGAGACGACGTAACAAAAGGATAGTGATTCGGAAGAAGAAGATGTCATACCCGAGGAAATTGTCAGAGAAGTAGAAGACTTTGAGAACAAGCCTAAGTCCAATCTGGATGAAACAAAAATAATCAACTTGAGAGATTTTGAAACTGTCAAGGAAACCTGCATCTTTTCATGGTCATACGATGATATGACCGGGTTAAGTACATCCATTTTGGCTCACAAGTTGTCCAAACCCAACGTGTCCACCAGTGAAGCAAAAACTCAGGAAATTCAAGCCTGACATGAGTCTGAAAATCAAGGAGGAGGTTACTAAGAAAATCAAGGCCAAGGTCCTCAGGGTGGTTGAATACCCAACTTGGCTAGCTAACATCGTGCCAGTTCCAAAGAAGGAGGGAAGGTCAGGGTCTGTGTTGATTATCGGGATCTCAACAGGGCCAGCCCAAAGGATGATTTCCTACTTCTAAACATACACATCCTAATCGAAAATTGTGCCAAGCATGAACTCCAATCGTTTGTGGATTGTTTTGCCGGTTACCATTAGATCTGGATGGACGAAGAGGACGCTGAGAAAACGACTTTCATTACACCATGGGGAGTATACTATTATAAGATGATGCCATTCGGTCTAAAGAATGCTGGGGCCACCTACATGAGGGCTATGCGTACTATTTTTCATAACATGATACATATGGAGATCGAGGTATATGTGGACAACGTCATCATCAAATCCAAGAAAGCGACAAATCATATAGCCGATTTGAGGAAGTTTTTTGACAGACTGCGAAAATACAACCTGAAACTAAACCTTGCAAAATATGCATTCAGGGTTCCTACCAGAAAGTTACTTGGGTTCATCGTCAGCCACCGAGGGATAGAATTGGATCCGTCAAAAGTCAAAGCCATCCAGGAGCTGCCACCGCCGAGGAGTAAGAAAGATGTAATGAGTTTTCTAGGACGGCTAAACTACATCAGCCGGTTCATAGCCCAGTCCATAGTTGTATGTGAGCCGATTTTCAAGATGTTGAAGAAAGATGCTGCAACTAGTTGGACCGAAGATTGTCAAAAGGCTTTCGACAAGATCAAAGAATACTTATCAACACCACCAGTCTTGGTCCTGCCAGAGCTAGGTAGAGCCTTGCTACTCTACCTTGCAGTGCTAGATGGAGCCTTTGGCTGCGTTCTGGGGCAGCACGACGAGACAGGGAGAAAGGAACAAGTTATCTATTACCCGAGTAAGAAGTTCACTCCATATGAAGTGTGGTACTCTCAATTGGAATGTACCTGCTGTGCTCTGACTTGGATAGCTCAGAAGCTGAGGCATTACTTCCGTGCCTACACAACATACCTCATATCAAGGATGGATCCCTTGAAATATATCTTTCAGAAACCCATGCCCACTGGCAATCTGGCTAAATGGAAAATCCTGTTGAGCGAGTTCGACATTGTTTATGTGACTCAGAAAGCAGTCAAGGGACAGACACTAGTAGATCATCTTGCTGAGAACACTGTGGAAGGAGAATACGAACCCCTGAAAACATATTTTCCCGATGAAGAGGTGCTATTAATAGTAGAAGATATTGCTGAGTCCTACGACATTTGGAGAATGTTCTTTGACTGAGCGGCAAATTTCAAGGGAGTCGGCATTGGAGCCGTCTTGGTATCGAAAACTGGCCAACATTATCCAGTATCTGCTAAACTCAGATTTCCCTGCACCAACAACATGGCAGAGTATGAAGCCTGCATACTAGGGCTCAACATGGCCATCGACGTGAATATTCAGGAGCTGCTGGTAATCGGTGATTCAGATTTTCTTGTGCACCAGGTACAAGGAGAATGGGCCACCAAGAATTCCAAGATATTGCCATATCTGCACCATGTGCAGGAATTGAGAAAGAGGTTCATGAAGATAGAGTTTCGACATGTTCCCAGGATTCAGAACGAGTTTGCTGATGCATTGGCCATATTATCATCCATGATACAGCATCTCGATAAGAACTTCATCGATCCTATCCCATTAAGGATCCATAGCCAGCCGGCGTAATGTGCCCATGTTGAAGAAGAAACAAACGGGAAGCCTTGGTTTCACGATATCAATGAATATTTGGCAAAAGGAGAATATCCGGAGCATGTAAGTCATACTCAGAAACGTATGCTTTGGAGGTTGTCCAACAATTTCTTCCACAGCGGAGGAACCTTGTACAGAAGAAGTCCTAATTTGGGATTGCTAAGGTGTGTCAACGCAAAAGAAGTTTCTAAGCTATTTGAGGAGATACATGCTGGGACCTGCAGCCCGCATATGAACGTCTTTGTCTTGGCCAAAAAGATACTTAGGGCCAGTTATTTCTGGATGACCATGGAGACAGATTGCGTCCAGTATGTCCGAAAATGCTACCAATGTCAAGTACATGCCGATATGATAAAAGTGCCTCCAAATGAGTTCAATGCAACAAGCTCACCTTGGCCATTCGCCGCCTGGAATGGATGTCATTGGTCCAATCGAACCCACCGCCTCAAATGGGCGTCGGTTCATCTTGGTAGCTATTGATTACTTCACCAAATGGGTCGAAGCAGCATCTTACAAGATGGTAACTAAGAAAGTCATAGCAGAATTTGTCCGCGACCGGATTATTTGTCGGTTTGGAGTTCCAGAATCAATCATCACTGACAATGCCTCCAATCTCAACAGTGATCTGATGAAGACCATGTGTGAGACTTTCAAAACCAAGCACAAGAATTCCACATCTTATAGACCTCAGATGAACGAAGTTGTAGAAGCCGCTAACAAGAATATCAAGAAGATACTGAGAAAGATGGTAGAAAATCACAAGTAATGGCACGAGAAACTGGCATTCGCTCTATTGGGATACTGTACCACAGTCCGGACATCAACCGGGGCAACTCCCTACTTACTGGTTTATGGCACTGAAGTTGTTATTCCCGCTGAAGTGGAGATCCCTTCCCTGAGAATCATACAAGAAGCTGAGCTCAGCGACGCAGAATGGATAAGGAGCCGTTATGAGCAGCTGGCCCTTATAGACGGAAAAAGGATGAATGCAGTGTGTCATGGGCAACTCTAT
>NW_017686177.1:4453-6421 GCF_001879085.1 Nicotiana attenuata | reverse complement strand
GATTGCCTGGAGATTAAAGAATTAGATTGTGATGACCCAGTTGGTAAAATGATGATGGATTGATGAATGCCCAATAATATTGAAAAGTCTAATATCATTGTCGTTGACATGGTTAGTTGATCCAAATGTATATAAAAACACACTGTTGGATAGATACTGATGCAAGAGATATTTAACAGACGACTATTTGGATATGATTTATAAGTAGGAAAAGTAAACTCTTCAGAAGAATTTGTCGTGGAGAGTTGTTGGATGTTTGCTGGGCTGACACTAGGAGGGTGTTTGGCTAAGCTTATAAGCCGGTCAAACTGGCTTATAAGTACTTTTTGGCTTATTTACGCGTTTGGTAAAATTAAAAGTACTTATAAGTTAAGTGTTTATAAGCTAAAAATAAGCCAAAAGCCATAAGTTGGTATCCCAACTTATCAAATTTCAGCTTATAAGCACTTTAAGTTTGACCAAAATATTTACTATTCTATCCCTAAAATACTTCTTTTTAAAACAAAACTCTTCGTATACCCAGTTCTTCAACTGCATATTATTAATTTCAGCACTTTTATCCAAACACGTAACTATTTATTTTTTAAATCAGTTTCAGCACTTAAAAGTGCTTATCAGCACCTAATGCTTATCAGCTACTCTAAATCAGCTAAACCAAACGGGCTCTAGTTCTTTTCTTTTTTTTGGTTACAAGTATGAAAAAGATAAGTTACCGTGCTGGAACAGGAGAGATTGATGGGTATATTTATTACCGTTCGTTTGGTACATGAAATAAAGTATAATAATTTCGGGGTAAAATTTGGGATTAACTTTATTCTATATTTGGTTTGGGGTATTAGTTAATTAGGCAATAGCTTTTATACTAATATAGTGGGATAACTAATCCCATGAGATATCTCACTGCATGGGATATCCCACCATAAACATTAGTGTTTACCTCGAAAAATACGAGTAACAATTATATTTGATTTGTAATTTTAAAGATATGTGATTTAGTTCAATACCAATTAGTAATCAAGAAATATGAAATAGGAATGGAAAAAGGATAAGCGAATCAAACCAATAACAATTGACAGTGATGACCTCGAGACAGTGACCTCGAGATGGCTAAGAGCAATAAAGTAAAGAAAGTAAAATAAGAACAATAGAGCTAAAGGACAATGCTGATGAATAGTAGGCGAAAAGGTAGAGGGTATATTCTTTTCTCAGTAAAAAGATAGTCTTACAAATGATTGGGGCTCCCTTTTTATAATAGAGGAACCCTAAATAAGGAATATTTCTATTTACAGTAGGGAATATTCTTGTTACGGTTGTCTAACCGCCTAGTATGGAATTGTACGATTTTATTCCGGAATTTGCGCCATGATCTCAGGGGCGTGGCAGGAATCTAGCTTGCTCTGGTACAAATCCATAACGGTCCTATTTCAAGGTCGAGCATACTTGGCCTCGGTATTCCTCGAACTCCTGCCTCCGGGCATTACGCTCTGTCTTTGAGCTCGAGCCTGGTCCACCGGTTTCGAACTTGACCTCTCCCGGACTCGGACCTAGGGCGGAACCTCAAGCTTCTACACCGGGGGCATGTGACTTCGACCGTATACAGATAGTCCCCACGTTTCTTAGAATAAGATGATAAGAAACGATTTGCACCTCGACTTCCCCGAGCTTCTCATGATGAAGTCACGCCCGTGACATAGGTGCTTGAAATGACCGGGAATGTCATATCGGCGCTTTTCCCCAAAACATCAAATGCGTGTCAGTGTTGGTCGGCCACTTGCGCCGCCGATCCGTCGCCGCCTTTCTATAAATAGGAGGCTATCCTGTTGAACAAAGAACCGTGCTTTTTTCATCTTTATCTTCTTTTGGTCTTCTCCCTTCTTTGCTTCCTTCTTTAATCGTCTATTTCCATGGTTCGAACCTGCGAACACATGGTCATATGGCAGCAACTTTACCAGTTATGCCAAGGTTTCC
>NW_017686177.1:0-1689 GCF_001879085.1 Nicotiana attenuata | reverse complement strand
CGAGTTCTCCGAGGGGCAAATTCGAGATGCTCTGAATATGAGGTCTTCTGAAGTGGAAGCGAGCCACGAAGGGCATGACATCTTTCGAGAATGCCTTGCAGGGCTTGAAGATGGCCCCGACCCAGATGCTTCCTTCATTTTCGATGAGGCTCGTCGACTCTTCAAACAAGTGAGTTTTCTGTTTTTATGCCTGCGCCTTTGTTTTTGCTGTTCTGAATCTATCTTTCCCTCCTTTTTTATGAAGGCTGTGGTGCTCCATAAAAGGGCATTTTCCAAGTCTCGAACTGATCTTGCTCGATGTGAGGTTGAGCTTAAGAAGGTTTCGGAAGAGAGGGACAGTCTCAAAACTCTTTATGTTAAGTGGCAGAGATCAACGATCTTCGAGTTGAATTGATGCATGCTTGCCAAGGACGGGCCGAGTTTGTTTAAAAGGTAGTATAGCCTTCGAGGGTCTGTTATGTACTTGTTTGTTTCAATGATTAATACTTTTAACTTCGTAGTTTCATCAGAAGGGCGAATTGGTGATGCAGCTTCAGGAAGAGCTTAAGACGAAGGAGGCCGAGACCTTGGGGTGGAGGCAAAGCATGGACGATCTCGCCTCTAAGAAAGAAACTCTTCGAGAAGCACTGGCTTCACTCGGACGTCAGTTTCAAAGTGTGAAGGAGGAGAGCCTAGCTCGAGGCCGCGAAATTGAAGAGCTTAAAGCTAAATCCGCTGCTGAGTTGGCGAAGGCCATATCCGACGCTGAGGCAATTATGTCTTCGTACCGATCCGATGCCGAAGCAACTAACTCCCGGGCCAAGGAGATCTCCACTGCGGCCGAAGTTAAGCTACGACCATGCTAGGCGGCAGTCCCGGAGGGAAACCCTCGAGGAGGTGCACGCTCGTGGCTTCGATCCTTCAGCCAATATCGAGAAGGCGAAGACCCTGGAAGAGGAAGCTGCTGCTCTGCTTTCTGATGAGGATGATTCAGCCAGTGGCTCTGAGAGTGGAGAAGACAAAGACGAAGTCCCCGAGGATGAGGCTCTCGAAGAGCGGCCCTTGAAGATGTGACCCCGAAGTAGTTTTAGGTTTCTTCATTTTGTTTTTGTGCGAGTGTCCCTCGTGTAAATATCTTCTGTAATCATCTTTTGGAAATATAAGGGGAATTTTTTATCCCATCTTTGACTTGTGCTGGATTTCATATTGTCTTTATTTACGGAATACTTCGTTTGTATAACTTTTGAGTGATTGGTCCGAGAATTAGTTTGAACTCGAGATATAGTTAACCCTTAGATCTTTATGGATATAATAATCCTCGAGCCAAATTTAAATCGATGTGATGTGAGCTCGGGATATCGTGACTCATAGTCCGGGTAAAGTGAGAACGGAGTCTCGAACTATAATTTTTTGCCCTTAAGCCTTTCGAAGTTGACCCTTGGGCTCTTATATATCGGCCCTTAGGCTCAGATCTGTTGACTTTGTATACCATTCCGTTGTAAATAAACGATCCTATCATAGATCCATTGGGGTCTTGAAATTTTATAAATATGATAAGAATGGAAACAGCAACCCTAGTCGCCATCTTTATATCTGGTTTACTTGTAAGTTTTACTGGTACGCCTTATATACCGCTTTTGGGCAACCTTCTCAACAACTAAGAGATCCATTCGAGGACATGGAGACTAGTTGAAGTACTGAGCTCCGGTA
>NW_017686176.1:3600-6421 GCF_001879085.1 Nicotiana attenuata | reverse complement strand
AGACTTACCTCGTCTCAAAGCCTACTTCACACTTCAAGAATGCACTCAAACCTCCAAATTTGATGCAAAACGACTTGAAACTAATCAAACATTACATAAATAATCAATCTATGCTCAAAAGTTACATATCCTTACTATTAAAGTGATTACCCAACCCCAAAATAGCAAGATTCCTAAAATTACACCCCTCGGCCCACGTGCTCGGATTCTGGAAATTTTCAAAGAAATTGTTACCCATAACCTTAGGAACATAATATATGATTTTCACTAAGTTTCATAATCAATTTTGTGGTCAAATCTCATTTATATTAAAAAAAAACTAAGGTTTTCCTCCAAACCCTTGATTTTACTAATTTTATACGTTAATCTACCCATAATCTGTGTATTTAACTTACATTTGGTAGAATTACTTACCTCCAAAAGCTAGGTGAAAATCCCTCTCAAGAAGCTCCAAAAATCGCCCAATGAGTGAGTGAAATGTGTAAAAATTGGTCTAAGTCCCGTATTAAATGAACTTCACTGCCTCCAGCTTTTCCGCACCTCCGGTCAAAGGGCCGCATCTGCGCCCTCGCTTCTGCGGACAAGAGTCTGCTTCTGCGGAGATGGCCTGGGCCGGCTGGCGTCGCACCTGGCGGACAGGTACCCGCTTCTGCGGTTCTGCTTCTGCGGAGGGTGGGCCGCATCTGCGGAACCTGGGCTGCCCTTCCTAGTCCGCTTCTGTGAGGCTTGGCTTGCACCTACGAGCTCGCATCTGCGGCTGGCCTAGCGCAAGTGCGATTATGACAGATCTGGGAGCTTCAGCTCTTGCTCCAAGTTCCCAACTTTGTCCGAGCCTCATCCGATTGACACTCGGGGCCCCCAGGGCCCTGCCCGAACATACCAACAAGTTTGGAATCATAAAACGGACTCGCTCGAACTCTCGGAACGCTCGAAACAATATTAAATCTAAGAATCGCACCCCAAAACCAATAGAATCAAACTTAAGAACTTCAAATTCTTCAATTTACTTCCAATGCGCCGAAACATACTTATACTACTCGGAATGACACCAAATTTTGCGTGCAAGTGTTAAATGACATTACGGAACTATTTCCGATCTCGAAATTCTGTTTGGACCTCATTATCACCAAAACCCGCTCCAAACCAAATTTAAAGAACTTTTAAAACCTTTAAGAACCAACTTTCACTATTAGACGTCAAAACGCTCCGGGGTCATCCAAAACCCGATCCAAACATACGCCCAAGTCTTAAGGAACCAATTGTTCCGATTTCAACCCAAACTCTTTCAAATCCCGAACCAACCATCCCCGCAAGTCATAAATCAGTAAAAACAAGTACGGGAAGTCTCATTTAGGGTAAAGAGGTTCCAGAAAGCAAAATGAACGGTCGGGTCGTTACATTCTCCACCTCTTAAACAAACGTTCGTCCTCAAATGGGTTTAGATTCATACCTAAAGTGCTGAATAAGTGTGGATATCTGTTTCGCATGTCCTCCTCGGACTCCCAGGTCGCCTCCTCGACTGGTTGGCCCTTCTATTGGACCTTCACCGTGGAAATCCTCTTGGACCTCAACTGGCAATCCTGTCTAGCAACAATGGTAACTGGCTCCTCCTCAAAACCCAAACTCTCATCTAGCTGAATAGTGCTGAAGTGTAACACATGTGACAAGTCGGTGTGATACCTCCAGAGCATAGACACGTGAAAAATCAGATGAACCCTTGATAGGCTGGGAGGTAAAGCAAGATCAGAAGCAACCTCCCAACTCGCCTCAATACCTCAAATGGGCCTATAAACCTGGGGATCAACTTGCCTTTCTTTCCGAATCTCATTATACCCTTCATCGGCGAGACTTTCAAGAGAACCTTCTCGCCTACCATGAATGATACATCACACGCCTTCTGATCCGCGTAACTCTTCTGTCTGGACTGTGCTGTGCGAAGTCGCTCCTAAATCAACTTTACCTTTTCCAAGGCATCCTTTACCAAATCAGTACCACATAACTTAGCCTCGCCGGGCTCAAACTACCTAATGGGAGAACGACATCGCCGACCATACAAGGCTTCTAATGGAGCCATCTCAATGCTGGACTAATAACTGTTGTTGTAAGCAAACTCGGCCAAAGGCAAGTGTGAACACGTGATTTTTGCCCTATATGAATTACTCCCATAGTTTCAAACAAAATAATTTCTCTTCATTATTTTAATTTTGTTGATTTTCGTGGCATTTTCTGTTAATTGCCTGCATTCATGTGTGCATGTTTATTTTATTTCAATTAATGAAAAATTAAAAAAAATAGATTTGCATTGCATTTAGGATTTAAGTTTACACATTTTTGGAATTAATTAGTAATTATAAGTTCACAAAAACACAAAAATCACAAAAAAAAAGTTTACTTTTGCTTTTAATTTTAATTTTTGGAATTTTAGTAGTTTTTCTTTTATTTTGATATTTAATTATTTGTGGTAATTGTCATTTAGAGCTAATTGATTTAATTTGGGAGGATAATTTTAGTAAGAGCTAATTTAGATTTTAGGTTTTAATTTGAAAAAGAAAAAGAAAAGAAATTCAAAAGAATTGAGTCATTTGTAAAAGACCCACGAATTGGGCCTGCCCGTGATTTTAATTGATCGGTCCAATCCTCATAGGCCCAAACGCCCTTGACTCAGCCCCAATCTCACCCACCGGTCCAGGCCCGTTACCCAACCTTTTAAAAACGACGTCGTTTAGTTTAATTTAATCCGAGCCGTCGAGGTTGGATGATCCTACGGCTCAGAACTATGGGTACACTTAATATATAAGTGTCTGAAATGCCCTACCCCCCC
>NW_017686176.1:0-1084 GCF_001879085.1 Nicotiana attenuata | reverse complement strand
TTGGGGCCCGAATTTCCTTGAATACCATGATGTTAGTTAATTCATAACGTTAACAAATTAAGTTTTTGTTTTAGAGACAACCCATAATAGATAATCTTAGTTCCTCTTTAGGATGTCCTTTAAAAATAAATTAAGGTGCGCTGCGCCAAATAAAATGACAAATTGTGTGGCCCTCATTAATCATTTCTTTTAAAATACGTAGAAATCGAGGTGTGCCATTTAGCGAATTTTCATGGCCTCCCGTAAAGTTAAAAATGCGTAGTTGCTTTAGGCGCGTTATTTTAATAATATTACTTTCCTAAACTCGGGTGTGCATTTCATGTGACCCAAATCCAAATCCTTATAACGTTGAATAAAATGTGTTTCGGATTACGGGTGCATTTCATGTGACGTGATCCAAAGACATATTTTGGACGACGTTAAATCTTCTTTTGAAAATGAATAAAGCGGTTAAAGAGTTAAAATTGCACATAGGTTCAAAATGTTCTAAAATCAGATAATTAAGCCGAATATAATAGTTGAGCGACCGTGCTAGAACCACGGGACTCGGGAATGCCTAACACCTTCTCCCGGGTTAACAGAATTCCTTACTCGGATTTCTGGTTCGCGGACTGTTAAACAGAGTCATCCTTTTCCTCGATTCGGGATTCAAACCGGTGACTTGGGACACCATAAATCTCCCAAGTGGCGACTCTGAATATCTTAATATAAACGAATCCCGTTTCGATTGTCCTTTAATTGGAAAAACTCCTTTATTATACCCTTCACGGGGTGTAGTAAGAAAAAGGAGGTGTGACAGCTCTGGCGACTCTGCTGGGGACAAGAACCCAGAATTTCGGTTCAGGGTTCAAGAATTCGAGCTCAGTTAAATTGTTATATTTGGCTTTATCTGATTTTTCTACATGTTCCATGCTATGTGCTAAATGTTTTACCGCTTTGATATTTGTTGAATTGTATATAAACTGTTGCGAATCCCTTCCTCTCTCTGAGTCTTCTACATCATGGAGAAGGGTGCACTTCGTGTAGCTTCTCTTCTGTTTAGAGTCTTTTCCCATTTAGAACGAGGTTTTGGATAAGTTGCTAA
>NW_017686175.1:5696-6421 GCF_001879085.1 Nicotiana attenuata | reverse complement strand
ATCCAAGCTTATCCAAGCTTCAGAAGATGGTGCCTGGTTTGTCTAGTTTATCCACATTAGAGTGTGAGTCATGTCAGCTCGGGAAACATACCCGAGCCTCCTATCCTCGTAGTATTGAGAGTCACGCAGAGTCTATTTTTTCTTTAGTTCACTCTGATATATGGGGTCCCAGTAGAGTCAGTTCAACCTTGGGATTTCGTTATTTTGTTAGTTTTATTGATGATCATTCAAGATGTACTTGGATTTTCTTAATGAAAGATCGTTCTGAGTTGTTTTCTATATTCCAGAATTTTTGTGCTGAAATTAAAAATCAATTTGGTGTTTCCATTCGCACTTTTCGCAGTGATAATGCCTTAGAATATTTATCCTCTCAATTTCAGCAGTTTATGACTTCTCAAGGAATTATTCATCAGACCTCTTGTCCTTATACCCCTCAGCAAAATGGGGTTGCAGAGAGAAAGAATAGGCACATCATTGAGACTGCTCGCGCACTTCTCATTGAATCTCATGTTCCGCTGCGTTTTCGGGGCGATGCAGTTCTCACGGCTTGTTATTTAGTTAATCGGATGCCTTCCTCTCCCATCCAGAATCAGATACCGTATGCAGTATTGTTTCCCCAATCACCCGTATACTCTGTTCCCCCCTGTGTTTTTGGGAGCACTTGTTTCGTTCATAACCTAGCCCCTGGGAAACATAAGTTACGCTCCTCGTGCTCTCAAGTGTGT
>NW_017686175.1:0-4467 GCF_001879085.1 Nicotiana attenuata | reverse complement strand
TGTCCTGGAAGAGCAAGAAACAGAATGTGGTTGCTCGGTCTAGTGCAGAAGCAGAATATCGAGCGATGGCTATGGCGACATGTGAGCTAATTTGGATCAAACAGTTGCTCAAGGAGTTGAAATTTGGTGAGATTAGTCAGATGGGACTTGTGTGTGATAATCAAGCTGCTCTTCATATTGCGTCAAATCCAGTGTTCCATGAGAGAACTAAACACATTGAGATTGACTGTCACTTTGTTAGAGAAAAGATACTCTCGGGAGATATTGCTACAAAGTTTGTGAAGTCGAATGATCAGCTTGCAGATATTTTCACCAAGTCCCTCACTGGTCCTCGTATTAACTACATATGTAACAAGCTCGGTACATATGATTTATATGCACCAGCTTGAGGGGGAGTGTTAGAATAGTCATGTAAATAGGAGTAAATAAATAACCCTAATCCAATATATATTAGGAGTAGGACATGTTATGTGTGTATATATATAGGGCTCATTGTAACATATGTCAATACATCAATAATATATTTTCTCCCGTGCTTTCTCACAAATATGATTTGTTCGTCAAGCAGTATGTATATTATTATGCTCAAAATTATTCATCTTCGGCTTTAGACATGTCCACTATAGCTTATAGGTACTGTTTATGCATGATCTTAGAAAATGTGAATGTTGCTCCTATGCTGGTGGGAGGTAGCGCAAACTGTCCCGACACCACCATCATTTAAAAAAAAAGGAAATCTTTTACATATCATTCTGTAATTTAACAGTTTCCTGGTGCAAGTGTCAGAAGTGTGGAAAGCTGATCTCCTCTTTTTGTTTCTGGTGGGTCTCAGATTTTGCTCAAGGGCGCCAACGGGGATGATTTGAAGAAGATAAAACGTGTTATCCAGTATGGAGTTTTTGCTGCTTATCACCTGGCTCTGGAGACATCTTTTCTTGCTGATGAAGGTGCTTCCTTGCCAGAGCTCCCCTTGAAGTCCCCAATTAAAGTTGCATTGCCTGATAAACCATCAACTATTCAAAGATCCATTTCTATGATTCCTGGTTTCTCTCTACCCATAGCCCAGAGACCGCTCGATCACCATTGCCTTGGCATGTCATCTCATTCCTCAACCAATCTGTTATCTGGTATCACATCATCATCCAACAATGCTCCAATGCTTGTTGAACAGTCAAGTTTGCCTGAAGTTTCTAACTCATTAGCTAGTGCTACAACTGCCTCAAATAAGGTAGACCTTTCTGATTGTCTTAATTCCTCGCATCATTCAAGGCTTCAGTTCTCAGATCAAGCTGATGAGAGGAATAAAATGGCTCCAAATGACCCTCATGAAGAATCTCCACTGGACAGAGGTGAAGTTGCAGGAAATGATTATATACCGAATTTTCCTAGCAATGCTTTGAGGGATGCTGGTAGCCTTTCTCATGTTGTGGAAAGTTCACGCACTAGTCACTTAACTTCAGAATTGTTGCTACCGGAATTTGGTAATAGTTACTTTGAGGAATTAGGCTCACTGAAGCAAGAGTTTCCTTCCTCATCTTCCGATCAGCAGAGTATTTTAGTGTCCCATTCAACACGCTGTGTTTGGAAAGGAACTGTTTGTGAGCGCGCTCATATTTCTCGAATAAAATACTATGGACTCTCTGATATGCCTTTGGGCCGTTTTTTACGGGACCAGCTGTTTGCTCAGGTAATATCTCTCTTCCTCTTTTAAAGTTACACTTGATACATTCTTTGCAATCGTGGTTTATTCTGGTAATCTTTTCTGATATATGTAATACATTTACCAGAATTATAGGTGTCCCTCATGTGAAATGCCGCCAGAAGCACATGTTCGTTGCTATACTCATCGGCAAGGCAGCCTCACAATTTCTGTAAAGAACCTACCTGAACGTATCTTGCCAGGAGAACGGGAAGGAAAGATATGGATGTGGCACAGGTGTCTGCGATGTCCTCGGACCAATGGTTTCCCTCCTCCAACCAGGAGGGTATTGATGTCTGATGCTGCTTGGGGATTGTCATTTGGGAAATTTTTGGAACTCAGTTTTTCAAATCATGCAGCAGCGAGCAGGGTCGCAAGTTGTGGTCATCTTCTTCACCGTGATTGTCTCCGGTTCTATGGGTATTCTGTTTCCTATATGGCATTTTTATGCATTAACTTTTCACACTGGGATTATAATGCCTTCACCTGACTTTAATTTTCTTTAATCAACTACTGAATATCATTTAAACTGTAAAGTATCCAGAGACAGAAACCTGAAGCATCAGAAAAATTATCATGAAATCACCTGGGATGCATTTCCTCAATATGGTTAAAGTCGGTATCTGTAATCAAGTACATTTTACATATAAACAGAGTCTCACATAAAGTAGTGGGAATATTACCTTCTACATTGTTAAATTCAGTGCCTAACCCCACTTTATGTGAAAGTTTGTTGACTTGAATGGGTCCTTAGCTTTTAGTGGTCTGCATGAATACTCTGATGATGTAGCTCATCAGCATGCATCAGCTATCCTGACGGCTTTGTGTTTGGTTTTACTGAATCATTTTTGGTCGTTTCCAATGTTTTGGTGAAGGAGAATCCACATTGGGGAGTTCTTGTGTTGCTCTCTGACTGAGCATGTGATGCTATTTCTTCTTGCCCTTGATTGAATTACATCATTATAAGAGAGAACATTACAGCAAGACAATGCTCCCAGAAAACTTGGATAAGTTGCACAAAAAATAATAACATCACGTAAAAGACCTATATTAGGAAAATCTTACAGGTGTATGATTTTCTTGTCAGTTTTACTACTGTTGCACTTGCAGTTCTTCAATGATGATGTTTCCCCTGTTCTGGGTTAATATTCTCAGTTGGTGTTCTGTTATCTTGTGCATGATTGTGGTTATGGTGCATGTATAATTAACTGGTGTTGCTGGTCCAATCTTTTTTTTTTTTTTGGATTTATTTCTGTGATGACACCACAAAGTTTTTTTTTTTCTTGTTGCCCTAGCAATGGTTTGTTCGGCACTTGATATTTGGTTTTGTTGCCTCAGGTTTGGGACAATGGTAGCTTGTTTTCGATATGCTCCTATTGGTGTTTATTCTGTATTTCTCCCACCTCCAAAGCTTGAATTTAGCCATGATAATCACGAGTGGATTCAGAAAGAAGGTGATGAGGTACAGTTGGACTGAATTTTTGCCTCAATTTTGTTACCTCTATATTTCGCTTTTTTTTTTCCTAATGTACTTATTTTCTGCAAGAAAAGGTGCACAGCAGGGCGAATGCTTTGTTTGCTGAGGTGTCCAAAGCTCTTCATGCAAAGTTGGAAAAAATTTCTGTTGATAGTAGCTTGAAAGCACCGAATATAAGTGAGCAGATTGTAGAGATGGAAGAAATATTAGAGAAGGAGAAAACTGAGTTTGAGGTGATTCTTTTATTTTTCCCCTCCTGTTGCTTAGATACTAAGTTGTATCATCTGCATTGGTGGTGAGGTATAAACAAATTTGTCAGTATGGCTGATCGAAAAGATAGATATTGGTTACCTTTTTGATGTTCAACTGTTTCTAAAGTTGACAGCCCAAGTAATTTCTCTCTGTAGGGTGTGGATAACATGTCTCAAACCGCTAACTTTTTAGGACTGAGAATTTTGGTGAAGTATGTGTTTAAAATTCGGAGGTGCGTTCTCTCACTCTAAGATATGTGAAAATTAATGCAGCAACGAGTTGGAGAAGACAGAAAAATCAAGGTTCTCTAATAAGAAGTAGCAGTAGAAAAAGAATATGAGAGGAGCTAAGCCTTAGTGTAGCAACTAGAAAAAAGTTTTTCCAGCCCGATTAGAGGAGGAAAAAAGAAAAAGACGTGTCTTCCCATCCCTAAGCAAGACGGTAAAAACAAGAAAGACTTGTAAGAATACATAAGACCATCTGAGACAGAGAGGGAAACAAGGTGTATTGACCGAAGAGAGACATCAATCCCAAGATGAACATGTGTCCCTAGTAAGTTCTGAAAGGAGCTTTCCATACCAACTTAGAGGTCGACTTTGGTAACTCCATTATCCATATGCTTAATCCTTTGAGTAGGTGGTCAACCCAGAAGTTGGGAGAAAACCTTCCATTTTAAATGTGTGATATAGAACCCTCCCTTTTGATAGGTTTCCTCACGCTTTGCCTCGCATCTCTTCCTCGTGAGCCATTGAGGCACCACCTCTAGGTTCCCAGCTCAATCCCTCAAGGGATTCCCACCGGAAGAGACGAAGAAGAAGAAAAGGAGAGGACGCGGAGGAGGCAGAGAAAAGAGACATAACCCGCCGAAGCCAAAGGTTGAAGATTCGGCGTGCCTCAACCTCTCTTTCTCTTCTTTCTAAACTTATTGGCTCCACTGATCCGAGGATACCTCGATATCCTTCGCCTTTATATGTGCTCTCCATTTTTATATGTGTTCTTCATCATACAATATAGTTTCGGCTATAAAGAGCTTTATTTG
>NW_017686174.1:5500-6422 GCF_001879085.1 Nicotiana attenuata | reverse complement strand
ACTCCATCAGACTAGGCCTTTTATCCTAGGAGGAAACATTGTGAAAAGTAATGGCAAAGGTCAATATATTGAAAAACTTCCCTTTTGTCGGTTCTCCTCTTGTTCCTTTTCTTTTCTTTCCTTTCTTGTTCCCTTACTGTTGAACCAAATTTCTTGCGCTGCTTTGTTCCTGTTTCAAACAACGAAAACTTGTGAGTTTAAAAATGTGGTGGTTGGTTTGTGGCCTTGAACCTCGAAGATGGCCCATCATCCTCCATTTGTTGCATTGCATGAACGATCATCTCCCCAATCCTCATGTCTCGTATGAATCCCGCAGCATGTCTATTGTCCCTGCTTTGTGTATATGATGTTCTTTCTTGACCACTGGCTTTAGCCTTGAGTTTATTGTTCTTTCACTTGTCACGATAACTGATTCCCTCTCGAAGATCTTGCTTGTTTATTGACTAACCACTTTCTTTGCTACCCTTGACACGGAGACTACCTCTGATCCGTTCACCAAAACACCCTCCATCTGTTGCGTGGTTCCTAAATCAGACCCTTGTATTTTGCACGAACCCCAAAGCATGTTGATTGTGGCCAACTCAGTGTGCCTGCGGTTTTCTCCTGGCTTGACGCCTTTATGTGCTCACCAGGTCCCGTGTTGTTTAATTGGAAAGCTTGGTGGCAGATTTTGATATCATTTCTCACTTGTTTTGAACAACCGACCTAGGACGAAGGAGTAAAACAAAGTGGGAGAATTGGAGTAAAGGGTAATGGAGAGAGACGATTCCTAACAAGAAACCTACAGAGTAGCAATCCATCAGATGTGGATACCGACTCTAACGACTTGACATGCACCTGCAGCCTACTCTGTTTAGCAAATCTGATGTTCAGCTCTTGTTGTACCTTTTGCCGTGACATTGGGCTTCAATGCTCGCTTGCC
>NW_017686174.1:0-3259 GCF_001879085.1 Nicotiana attenuata | reverse complement strand
TGGCTTCCGAACGACTCACGATTTTGCCTGACTTGATTCCTTCTTCCACTAGCTCCCCCATTTTTAACACATCATTGAAAGGCTTACCCAAAGCCGGGATCAAATAACTGTAGTAGGTGGGTCCCTGGGCCTGTAGAAAAAGCTTAACCATTTCTTCTTCGCTGATCGGGGGACTGACTCGAGCAACCTGCTCCCTCCATCTGAGCCCAAACTCATTAAAGCTTTCCTCCGGCCTCTTTTCCATCTTAGATAGCAAGGTGCGGTCTGGGGTAACACTTGATTTGCGTTGAAAGTATCGGACAAAGTCTTGAGCCATGTCACCCAATGTAAGCCACCCATCGACATTTTGACGACCATGCCAATCCAAAGCTGCTCCAGTTAGGCTTTTACTGAAATATGCCATCATCACGTCATCTTTCTCTCCAACAATCCTCATTTCGTTGCAATAGATCCTCAGGTGGGCTATCGGATCTCCACGCCCATCGTACAAGTTAAAGTTTGGTACTTTGAATCCTGCGGGCAGGCGGGTGTCATGTGGCCCAATCGGTCCTTTGCGAGTCATGCTACCCCGGCCTTCCACTCTTCGCTTGTCCCTTAAGGACAGTTGTGTGCTTGTCAATTTCCTGGGTACCTCTTCTCGCCCTGTTCTTCCCGTAACCCTTTCATTTCTACCATGAATCCGCTCATCCTGGGAGCTCTTCTTGTATGGATCAAGGACCTTGTGGGCAACCTCTGAAGGGTGAAATCGGGCATTACGTGCGTTGGGTGGATGTTTATTGTATGGGGTAACGGATATGACAGGAGGGCAATATTGGGGAGAAGTGATTGAAGAATGAGCGATGGAGCTACTAGGGTAGTTGGGGCGAGCGTGATAAGCGGGTGTATCTGGAGAATATGGAGGATCATCCGGCATTGTGTTGGAGTTTGGGTAGCGTCCGGGAAAATTGGTGGTGGCGGGGGTGGCGCCTTTCCAGTCATCCAGGCTTGATACATGTTTGTCATGTGTTGTCTCAGCATCCGCACCTCTTCAACCAACCCATTATCCCGTTCCACCAACTGTTGTCGAACATCGGTATCAAGCAACTCGGTTTTGTTGTTCTCTGCCATTGCCTTTTGCCTTTGTGTTGCAGGGAAAAGTTACTTTTAAAACCACAAACCAACCACCTGTCTGAAATGATATGGCAAAATGAAACCATCACGTTAGCGTTAGGGCATTTAACACATTGGTACCCGCACATTTGGAGAATGAATGCACCTAGGCAATTGACAGTTCCTTGGATTGCATGCGTCATCCCGGCCTTTTCCTTACTTCCAATTGCTCACTTTTTTTTTCTCTTTTTTTTTTCACTCTTGCCTTTGTTTGTCTTGTTCCTATTCTCTCCCTGCCTCAAGATGGTGTTTCCGCTCTTTTCTTTCCCTTGTTGCCTCTTTTTTTTTTTCTTGCTTTCCCTTTTTATTTAGTTACGGTCGAATCCTATGGAGATTGCCTACGTATCACGACCCCGCGTGAATCAGACCAAGCGTAGTTCGTGAAAAGTAGGAGCATGATAGTTTTGGCAATTTCAATTTTATTGATAGCAAACTTGTCTACTACAAAGATTCAAAACAACTAACAAACTCTAAAAACTACAAACTCCATCATCCCTATTCTAATTCAAACAAAAATACAGACTCAATCCACTGACTCTGGTAAAAAGAAATACAAACCCAAATGACCTAACTCCAAAAAAAAAAGAAATACAGACTCGGAAGACAAACTTCTTTTTTTTTTAGTAGGAGAAAGAGTGCAGACTCAAAGACAATTACGAATACATTAAAGCTCCTGGTGCCCGCGGGACATCATTCGGTCTCGCCGCGGGCCTATATGCAAGTTCCCTTTGAAGTCTGTCCAGGTCGTTCATTATCTGCTTCACAAATATCATCACTGATGCCAGGAAGGTGGTACGGGTCATGTTCTCGCACATTTGACATTTCCTAGTAATGGAATGAGCAACGGTTAAGATTCTTTCTCGGATTATTCCTTTCTCTTGAAGCAACCGCCCTATCTGTTGGGCCCTGGCCTCCAAGGTCCGCTCGTCTGCCTGGCTTTGTTCCCGGAATTGTTGCAAGTCCACTTCTAACTGTGTCAATGCCATGTAACAATGTTCTCTTTCGACTTTGAATTCTTTTGCCTGTTTGATCATACGGTTTTCTGTGGCAATAACCTTTTTCTTTAATCCTGTGACCTCATTGTCATATTCTTCTTTTAACTGTTTAACCATGCGGGCCCGTTCTTCTGCATTTTTAGCCAATTGTTTCCGGACCCCAACTAATTCCTTTTCTGCCTTGTTGCGGTCAAAACTGTAGTCGTTCACCTTTTGCCTTAGATTTGCTATAAGCTTTGCATCTTTGGCACTTCTGGCAGGATTATCGGCCTCTAACTTCATTTTTGGATTTGGGCTCGTAAGGCTTCATTCTCTTTGGCCAATTGTTTTTTCTCACCTTCATCAGCCGCGGCTTGTAAGCTATTTTCAAATCGGAGGTCTTGGACTTATTTTTCCAATGCTCCTATGCGGGCCCTATACTCATTTTCTTTGGTTAACCAATCCCACTGTTCTCGTGATGATTCAACAAATTCCTGGATGTGCGGTCGTTTGGCCGGTCTTCCGAATGCAACGTCCCTTCTATACCAAGCCTGATAGTCAGGCGACACTTCTCCTTTGGCTCGGTCTCGAACACAAGTGTTTGCCGTCAAATATTGACATTCGCTCCAGACTTGGCGGACCATTGTTCAGGAAACTGGCCATCAGGGCCAATCTCAACCACTTGCAAACTAAGATCATCATCCTTTGGTACTATCTGGCATCTCCCCAGCTGCCTCAACACTCGATACGGTGCGTAAGGCTGAATGCTTCTAAGCCCCATCAGAAGGAAATGTGGTCGGGCTGCCGGCATATATACGATTTCGTCAACGGGTAACCATCCCAGTGTCCACTCTATTTGGCTAGCAGTGAGAGACCGAAAATATGTTGTCCAACCCGTGACTCCTTCTGGCAATTCGGCCCCTTTAATCCTCGTGTAAAACTCTTCTATGCATGTTTTTTCTGGAGACCCATAGCTCAAAAACTGAGGACGATGACACAGATGCTCGATCATCCACATTTGTAACAATAGACTGCACCCTCGAAGAAGCTTCCCCGGCCTTGCAGGCTGTAAGAGCACGGAAGATGTCGGCCAATATCATAGGTGCAAGTGTACTTTGGCTTGAGTATTAACGTGC
>NW_017686173.1:5685-6423 GCF_001879085.1 Nicotiana attenuata | reverse complement strand
CACTTCTTCAACTAAGAAATTCAAATCAGCACTTGAAGCAGGAGTCTAGCTAAGTCTAGTGCGCTAGAATTAAAATGTCGTGTTCTATTCTAAGGCTCGGACGTGGAGCTGGCTCCGTTAATCGATAATTTCAAAGTAAACTAACATGAATTAGACTGACTTGTTTAAACTAAATTGATTTTAAGTTCTATAGAAAGGATTTCAGATTTTTTTTATTCCTATAGGCATGGTATCTAATTGTTAAGAGCTGATATTAGAACTTATAGGCATGATTTCTAGTGAGGTGAATGTAAAAACATGCAGTAGCAGAAATTGAACTCAATCACTTTACACTCTATAGGCATGTTATCTAGAATTTAATAGATTATCTTAATACAATAAAAAAACCGTAATAAAACTCCACCAAGAACTAGTGTCACTACTGACGGACAGTCTACGAATACTACAAACAATGGTCTGAACAAAGAAATACACATCTGTCTCGGAAATAGATAAAACAGAAAAGAAATATGAAAGAAGGGGACGCCAAGGCCTGCGGATGCCTGCAGGACTACCTCGGGTCTCCACTGGACTGAAGGCAGCAACCTCGAACTACGATCCGTATGGTCCAGTACTGGGATCTGCACAGAAAGTGCAGAGTGCATTATCAGTACAACCGACCCCATGTACTGGTAAGTGTCGAGCCTAACCTTGGCGAAAGTAGTGACGAGGCTAGGACACGACACCAACATAAACTCT
>NW_017686173.1:0-740 GCF_001879085.1 Nicotiana attenuata | reverse complement strand
TTGAACAATTTCCTAAATTATAAAGATTGAGATTTATATTTCTTACTAATTAACTAGCAAATACTACAAAGTGGTAAAATTATCAACTAACGAGACAAAGGGTTGGAGACTAAATTAAGGAGGTCTAGAGTTATGATTTCCCCAATTGTCGGAATCCTTACAGCTATGTTCCCTACAATTTTGCCGATGTATTCTCTACTGATCGTGAGCTCTTTAGGTGTCGTAATTCTCTCTCGAGCAACTACAATAATTTACTAGACATATTCTCTCGAACTACGCTAGTTGGCTTCATCTAACCGCTCACTATGACCACGTCAAGGCTTTGTTATTTCTAAACCTACCTTTAAACTCAATGTATTGATTTCTCATATACGTTAGGAGTGACGTTGTTCAACAACTACCTAAATATGTACTCTCTCTCGAGCAGTATACACTAAATAGGCACAGTCAATTGATGGCCATTCAATCAACAACAACAAACACGTAGTTGAACAAGTAGAGAGATCCAACGGCTCAATTATATACAAATATAACAAGAATTCATCCTACAAAAGGTTCTATCAAAACTCTAGATAACAAATTAGCTATTCATAATAGTATGCAAAAATACAATACTAGAATTCATAACCAATAAAGGAAATAGGAAGAAGGAAGTGAAAAACTTGTGGAAGAATTCTCCGCCTTGATCCCAGTGTGTTCTTGCCTCCTTAGGTCGAGTCTCCGGTCTCCTTAGCCTCCTT
>NW_017686172.1:5301-6424 GCF_001879085.1 Nicotiana attenuata | reverse complement strand
GTGCACTAGATGACTCCCCCAGACGCTACCTCTCTTTACAGAAATCCCAAAGTCGCACATCACGTTCCCAGTACCCAGCTCCACAAATGCATATCTACCCCGCGAGCTTACCAAAACACCCCGGATCAGGTTTCAGCCCAATCCAGCAGTTTAAAATGAGAGGTTACGAAAGAAGAAAACCTTCACTCCGTTGGGAGAGTCATATGCCAGTCTGTTCCAGAGGTTAAGGACATTGGACATGTTGAAGCCGATTCAGATAAAAACGCCGAATCCTCTTCCAAAGAAATTTGATCTTTCTCAAAGGTGCGCATACTGCTCAGATGCCCCGGGGCATGACATAGAGAAATGTTGGAATCTGAAGAATGCGATTCAGAAGCTTATTGATGCAGGCGACATTGTCGTGCAAAGTCCAGATGCAGCAAACACTAGCCGAAGGCTATTTCCGGTGCATAATGAGACGCATATGGTGGGTATGATTTATTTTGAAAAGGAACATGAGAACTCTTTTGAGATCCTTGAAGGGCCACATGCTACTAAGGTTTTAGCGTTATCAGAGGTTGAGCGTGAGAATAAGCCTGTAAAAGGAACCCAAGAGCAGTTTGCTAAGAACAGCGTGATGAAGACTTGTGAAGGTTCCAGCAATATTGGTACCAAACTCAGTGGCTAAGATACCGTGCTTGATAATTGGGAAGACGCTCCATTTCTTGGTCATTCGGAGTGGAGTTTTGGTGGTTTATTTTGTTGTCATTTCTGTTATCCGGGTTATTTCAGGGTTGTAATCCGGATACTGTCTTGCGACTCAAACCCTTCTATCCTTTCACTTTGCCTTGTTTGTTTAGTCGTAATAGTTTGTTTAGTGCCATCTAGGATTGTTCAAGGGTTGTAACCCTAGTCTAGTTTGCTTGTTTTGTTGTTTAAACCCTTTCACCGTCAGTCCAATGCAATTCTCTGTGTCCTGCCATTTCTAGTCATTTTGCTTAGTTCTCTTCTCCTTTTACAGTTCTTTTCATGCTGGTTCTAGTGACATGACATGCACGCATAATTCTCAGCCTGGTTTTAAAAGTCAGTTTAGTAATGAAGCAATGAAACAATGTTAAAGATATAGGGACACTTGAGGGAAATA
>NW_017686172.1:0-883 GCF_001879085.1 Nicotiana attenuata | reverse complement strand
CCCCCCCTCAAACCCGTCTTCCTCATTCACCCTCCTCAAAGAAACCTTAGTTTAGCCGCCCCCAAATCCCCACCATCTCCGGTGGCGGCACCATCACAGACCGGCCCCAAACGAACACTCTGATATCTCCTCACTCTCCTCTCCCCAAATCTACCCTCAATTTACCTCAACTCATCACCAGTCGTCTCAAATATCGGATCGAAAACCCGGTCAAAAATCTTACCTGCTCCGAATGACCCCAAATCTACACCCTAGGCTCCTCACCTCCTCCTCCTTCCATATCTAGCTTTAGTTTTCCTCGAACCACAACCGAACGGCTCGAATGTTGATTTGAAAATCTGACTCAAAACCCTAATTCTTCCAAAAGGTCCCAAAATCATACCCCAAGCCTTCCTAGACCTCCTCGTTCTGAAGTTCAAGCTGGAATCCATCGAATCCAAGTGCAAGCCCACAAATCTTGAATCTAGGGTTTGAAGAACTTTAGTCCATGTAGGCGTTCAAGCTGGTCTAAATCAGTGAGTTTTATTCTCGATTTTATTATTTCTTCGTTTTCATGAGTGTTTAATTCAATTGTGTTCTTGGTGATAGTTAATATGGCTTTAGTTTCTGTGTTGTTTCGTTTTCTAGTTTAGTTTAATCATGATCTGATTTTACTTCTGTTAGTGTAAACGTTTAAATGTCAGTTCAATTGGATTTTCTGTTAGTTTTGATTCAATTTTGGTATGTCTGCTCTTCTTCTGATAATAATAATTTGTTCGTTTGAATTCTTTAAGGTTGGGATCGATCAGTTTTTTTTAATGGTTTGATTTTGTGTTTTGAATCCGTATTTGTTCAGTAATTGTGCAGAAGTTAGTTTGTTCAATAGCTATTCTAATTAGTCTAA
>NW_017686171.1:0-6424 GCF_001879085.1 Nicotiana attenuata | reverse complement strand
TATTTCTATTCCGCCGTATCGTATGGCACCAGCGGAGTTGAAGGAGCAGCTTCAGGAACTCCTTGATAAGGGGTTCATTCGGCCTAGTGTGTCGCTTTGGGGTGTGCCTGTTCTATTCGTGAAGAAGAAGGATGGCACTATGAGGATATGCATTGATTACAGGCAGTTGAACAAGGTCACAATCAAGAGCAAGTATCCTTTGCCTCGTATCGATGATTTATTTGACCAGCTTTAGGGTGCGAGAGTGTTCTCCAAGATTGATCTCCGTTCAGGGTATCACCAGTTGAAGATCAGGGACTCGGATATTCTTAAGACAGCTTTCAGGACCCGATATGGTCATTATGAGTTCCTTGTGATGTCTTTTGGGCTAACCAATGCCCCAGCATCGTTCATGCATTTTATAAACAACATGTTCCGCCCTTATCTCGACTCGTTTGTGATTGTTTTCATTGATGATATTCTGGTGTACTCGCATAGTCAAGAGGAGCACGCCGAGCATTTTAGAGTTGTATTGCAACGGTTGAGGGAGGAGAAGCTTTATGCAAAGTTCTCCAAGTGTGAGTTTTGGCTCGGTTCAGTGGCTTTGGGGCACGTGGTGTCCAGTGAGGGTATTCAGGTTGATCCGAAGAAGATAGAGGCGGTTCAGAGTTGGACCAGGACGTCCTTATCCACAGAGATTCGCATCTCCTTGGTTGGCGGGTTATTACTGTCGGTTCATTCAGGGATTTTCATCTATTGCATCACCCTTGGCCAAATTAACTCAAAAGGGCGCTCTATTCAGGTGGCCGGATAAGTGTGAGGCGATCTTTCAGAAGCTCAAGACTGCCTTGATCACAGCTCTAGTGTTAGTTTTGCCATCAACTTCACGTTCATATACAGTGTATTGTGATGCTTCGAGAGTTGGTATTGGGTGTGTGTTGATGCAGGAGGGTAGAGTGATTGCTTATGTTTCTCGTCAGTTGAAGCCCCATAAGAAGAACTACCCTGTTTATGATCTAGAGTTGGCTGCCATTGTTCACGCGTTGAAGATTTGGAGGCATTATTTCTATGGTGTGTCTTGTGAAGTGTTTACTGATCATCGTAGCCTCCAGCACTTGTTCAACCAGAAGGATCTCAATTTGAGGCATCGGAGATGGTTGGAGCTGCTAAAGGACTATGATATCACTATCTTGTATCCTCCGGGGAAGGCCAATGTAGTGGCCGATGCCTTGAGTAGGAAGGCGGTGAGTATGGGTAGTTTGGCATATATTCCTATTGGGGAGAGACCCCTTGCAGTTGATGTTCAGGCCTTGGCCAATCGGTTTGTGAGGTTGGATATCTCGGAATCCAGTCGAGTCTTAGCTTGTGTGGTTTCTCGGTCTTCCTTGTTTGATCGCAACAGAGAGCGCCAGTATGATGATCCTCATTTGCTTGTCCTTAAGGAAAGAGTTCAGCACGACGATGCCAGAGATGTGACTATTGGTGATGATGGAGTATTGAGGATGCAGGGTCGGATATGTCTTCCCAATGTAGATGGGCTTCGGGAGTTAATTCTGGAGGAGGCCCATAGCTCGCGGTATTCCATCCATCCGGGTGCCGCGAAGATGTACCAAGATTTGAGACAACATTATTGGTGGAGAAGAATGAAGAAGGATATTGTGGGATTTGAAGCTCGGTGTCTCAATTGTCAGCAGGTGCAATATGAGCATCAGAGACCGGGTGGCTTGCTTCAGCGGATAGATATTCCAGAGTGGAAGTGGGAGCGGATCACCATGGACTTTGTAGTTGGACTCCCACGGACTTTGAAGAAGTTCGATGCTATTTGGGTGATTGTGGATCGACTGACCAAGTCCGCACACTTCATTCCTGTGTGTACTACCTATTCTTTAGAGGGGTTAGCAGAGATTTATATCCGAGAGATTGTTCGCTTGCATGGTGTCCCGGTTTGCATCATTTCAGATAGAGGTACTCAGTTCACTTTGCAGTTTTGGAGAGTCGTGCAGCGAGAGTTGGGTACTCAGGTTGAGTTGAGCACCACTTTTCACCCTCAGACGGACGAGCAGTCCGAGCGCACTATTCAGATATTGGAGGACATGTTGCGTGCTTGCGTCATTTGATTTTGGAGGGTCATGTGATCAGTTTCTACCGCTCGCGGAGTTTGCATATAACAACAGTTATCAGTCGAGTATTAAGATGGCTCCATATAGGGCTTTATATAGGAGACGGTGTAGATCTCCAGTTGGTTGGTTTGAGCCGGATGAGGCTAGACTGTGGTGCAGGATGCTTTGGACAAGGTTAAGGTGATTCAGGAGCGGCTTCGTACAACGCAATCGAGACAAAAGAGTTATGCTGATAGGAAGGTTCGTGATGTGTCCTACATGGTTGGGGAGAAGTTTCTACTGAAGGTTTCACCCATGAAGGGTGCTATGAGATTCAGGAAGAAGGGTAAATTGAGTCCTCGGTTCATTGGGCCTTTTGAGGTGCTTCGGAGGATAAGGGAGGTGGCTTATGAGCTGGCTTTGCCACCTAGCTTGTCGAGTGTACATCTGGTATTTTATGTTTCTATGCTTCGGAAGTATATTGGCGATCCGTCTCATGTTTTNTTCCCACCAATGTCTCGCATTTGTGAAAAGGGCCTGCCCAGGCTTGGTTCGCAAATGCGAAGCCTGGGTCGCAATAACCAAGCTTGAGAACTTTGCAATTGCGAAGCGTGGTCTCGCAATTGCGAGATCAGAGGCCTGGGCAAAAATACCAGATACCAGCACTTGATCTTAAGTCCAATTTCACTCCGTGGCCTATCCAAAACTCACCCGAGCCCTCGGGGCTCCAAACCAAACATGCATTCAAGTCTAAAAATATCATACGGACTTGCTCGTGCGATCAAATCATAAAAATAACATCAATAACTGTGAATTAGACCCCATTTTCATGAAATCATCCAAGAACACCGAAATTCCCAATTTCTAAACTTTAAGTCCGTTTTATACCAAACCAATTTCGATCTTTACCAAATTTTACAGATTCAACCAAATTATTATTTCAAACTTGTACCGGGCTCCGAAACCAAAATACGGGCCCGATACCAACAAATTCAAACATATTTCATATCCAAAAACTCATATATATATTCCAGAAAATAATTTTCTTTAAAAATTTATTTCTCGGGCTTGGGACCTTGGAATTTCGATTCTGGGCATACGCCAAAGTCCCATATTTTCCTACGGACCCTCCGGGACCATCAAATCATGGGTCCGGGTCCGTTTACCCAAAATGTTGACCGAAGTCAACCCAAATTATTTTTAAAGGCAAAATTCATTATTTTTCATAGATTTTCACATAATGGCTTGCCGGATACATGCCCAGACTGCGCATGCAAATCGAGGTGAAACAAAAGGGAGGTTTTAAGGCCTCAAAACACAGAATTTACTTTCAAAACGAGTGATGACCTTTTGGGTCATCACAGCGGAATTTGGAAGTTTTGAAATCCTTAGGCTTGAATCCGAGGGTGATTTGGTGTTTCGGCGTTGTTTTGAGTGTTCCAAAGATTGGTATTAGTTTAAATGGTGATATGTGACTTGTTTGTATTTTTGGTTGAGGTCTCGGGGACCTCGGGATGATTTCGGATAGTTTTCGGAAAGTTTGAACTTGAGAAAATTGCAGCTGATGTTGCTGCTTCGTCATATCCGCACTTGCGGATTGGGGACCGCAGGTGCGAGCTCCGCAGGAGCGGAAGAGAGACGCAGGTGCGTGGAGGACCGTAGGTGCGGCTTGGTAACGATATCTGCGATGCCGCAAGAGCGGTGAGGCGACTGTAGATGTGAGGCCTGGCGAGATAAGTGAAATCCGCAGAAGCGGATGTTGTTCCGTAGAAGCGGAAGCGCAGGTGCGAAAGTGCTGGGCAGAAAGTATAAAAAGGCCCCTTTGCGATTTTCAGTCATTTGTTCATCGTTTTTGTGCGATTTTGGAGCTCCAAGCTATGATATCAAGAGTGAATCAAGTGTTGATAGAGAGGTAAGCCATTTGGGATTTATATCTTGTGTTTATGGTGATTATTTTATTGTTTAATCATGAAAATTAGTGGAAAAAATTAAAGAAAGAGTTGGGAAATTAGGGCTTGAAATTGGAGAGTTAAATTGGGGATTTGAGGGGCCATTTGAGGTCCGATTTTGATGATCTTGGTATGTATAGACTCGTGACAGTGTGAGGATTCTATTTTTGTAAGTTTGATCGGAATCCGAGATGTGGGCCCAGGGCCGGGTTTGGTCAATTTCGGGATTTTGAGTTTAATTTGATTATTTTCGCTTGGGATTTGTTCCTCTAGCGCGTATTAATGGTATGAATCTGGTTTTGGTTAGACTCAGATCAGCTGGAGGCCGATCGAGAGGCAAAGGCATCGCAGGCTTGAGTTTGGACCGGTTTGAGGTAAGTATTGATTGTAAATGTTGTCCTGAGGGTATGAAACCCCAAATTTCACATCGTTGTGCTATTTTGAGGTGGCGCACACGCTAGATGACGAGCGTGGGGTCATGCACCATTGGGGATTGCGACTTGGTCGTCCCATATGACTGTTAAGTCGCGTATTTGATTGAAAACTGTCTAATATTATTGTGTTTTGGAAAATATTACTTTGTTTGGGGCTAAACGCCGTGTCTGGGCCTTATGCCGAGTGTTTGGACCCTTAGGGGCTTTTAACTACTGTTTCCTCACTATTTTTGATAATATTTACACTCAGTCATGCTATGCTTTCACTGATTTCATAACTCGGATTTTATTTACTCCTTTTGATTTTATAAATGATATTTTGAGCTGAGTACCTGTTTTATTGTTAGCCCTAGGGGCTTGAGTGATATCTGACTGAGTGAGGCCGAGGGCCTGTGTTGTGAGGATATCATGGGATCGGGCTGCGCGCCGCAGTATGTGGTGTTGATTTGTGATACGTGAGAGGCCGAGGGCCTGATTTATTATGTCACGAGAAGGCTTGTTTTTATGAGGCTGAGGGTCAGACTGATTTATGCCACAATATGGCTTGTTATAGCGCTTGGGCTGTAGGAGCCCCTCCGGAGTCTGTACACCCCCAGTGAGCGCGGGTACCCAGTATATGTGATGTGATATTTTCCGAGGTGCTGATGTTGTTTCATGTTGTTGCCCGAGGGGCTGATACGAGTGATTGTGCGGTAGCCCAAGGGGCTGTTTACGTTTCTATCCTTTTTACTCACTGTTTTCATCACTTGTTTGGAATTATTGAAAGATGTTTTAAAAGGTTTACAACTGAGTTGTTTTTACGAGTTTTATTGATTTACTAAATTGTTTTGGACTTATACTGATTTGTTGTAGTGTCATGACGTGGTTTTTGTATTTTCTTACTGCTCAGCTACCTTTACTTTTATTACTTACTGAGTTGGCGTACTCACATTACTCCCTGCACCTTGTGTGCAGATCCAGGAGTCTCGAGACACGATAGTGTGTGCTGATCAATCTTCCAGCAGGTCTCCGGAGTTTGCTAGGTAGTTGTTTGGCGTTCGCAGCCTAGCACTTCTCTTTCTACCTTACTTAGATTATCTTAGTATCTTATTTTCGGACTGTGTTAGCCTTTCTTGTTCTTAGACGGGTTTGTAGTTGCTCATGACTGGTGACACCCCGATGTCGGGTTGTGTTATATTTTCGCATTGTCTATTTTGACTTATATTATGGAATTCTTATCTAATTAATGACTTTAAATGACTTAATATGAATTTTAACCCTTGGGGATGCGGTAATACATCTAAGAAATTATTCCACCGAACGTACTCCCCTCTGGATGCAGGAATAGCAACATGAACTAAATGCCCTGTCCAAGCCAAGGAACTTACGCCAAAGAGTCCTGACAAATGATGATTCAGACGAGATTCGGCATTTTTGAACCAGGAAACGCTCGGTTTCCATTTCGGTTGTAGGTGTAACCAACCTGCTATTAAGGATATGGCGGAAAGAAACTAATAGAAAAAGAGCGCCAGTATAAAGATCTTCATTAGTGCGTAAACCGATTGTATACCACCACTGATAAACACCAGATAAGCGATATTCACTGGGCCAAGAGCACCCCCTCGAGTAAAAGCTTCCACGGCCGGTTGACCAAAATGAGGATCCCAAATTGCATGAGCAATAGGTCTTACATGTAAAGGGTCCTGTACCCACGACTCAAAATTTCCTTGCCAAGCTACATGAAACAGATTTCCGGAAGTCCACAGAAAAATTATTGCTAATTGACCGAAGTGAGAAGCAAAAATATTCTGATAAAGACGTTCCTCAGTAATATCATCATGACTCTCGAAGTCATGTGCGGTAGCAATACCAAACCAAATACGACGAGTAGTGGGGTCCTGAGCTAAGCCTTGGCTAAACCTTGGAAATCGTAATGCCATAATGCTTTTCAAATCCTCCTAGCCATTATCCTACTGCAATAATT
>NW_017686170.1:1142-6425 GCF_001879085.1 Nicotiana attenuata | reverse complement strand
GTTGAGTTCAGTTGCATTCCTGGGTCATGTTGTGTCAGCAGAGGGTATTCAGGTTGATCCGAAGAAGATTGAGGCAATCAAGAACTGGCCTAGACTAGCATCAGCTACAGAGATCCGGAGTTTCTTGGGTTTGGCAGGCTACTATCGTCGGTTTGTAAAGGGGTTTTTATCTATCGCAGCCCCGATGACCAGGTTGACCCAGAAGGGTGCCCAGTTCAAATGGTCGGATGAGTGTGGGGCGAGCTTTCAGAAGCTCAAGACAGCTTTGACCACGGCACCAGTGTTGGTTTTGCCCACAGGTTCAGGGCCATATACAGTTTATTGTGATGCATCTCGTATTGGACTTGGTGCGATGTTGATGTAGGATGGCAAGGTCATTGCCTATGCTTCGCGGCAGTTGAAAATTCATGAGAAGAACTATTCGGTTCATGATTTGGAGTTAGCAGCCATTGTTCATGCGTTGAAGATTTGGAGGCATTATCTGTATGGCGTGGTATGTGAGGTGTTCACGGATCACAAGAGTCTGCAGCATTTGTTCAAGCAAAAGGAGTTGAATTTGAGGCAGAGAAGGTGGTTGGAGTTGTTGAAAGACTATGATATCACCATCTTATATCATCCGGGAAAGGCCAATGTGGTGGCCGATGCTTTGAGCAGGAAGTCAGCCAGTATGGGCAGTCTTGCTTATATTCCGGTCGGTGAGAGACCGCTTGCTTTGGACGTTCAGGCTTTGGCCAATCAGTTCGTGAGGTTGGATGTTTCTGAGCCCAGCCGTGTGTTAGCTTGCACTGTCGCTCGTTCTTCATTATTGGAGCGTATCCGAGATCGGCAGTATGATGATCCCCATTTGTGTGTCCTTAGAGACACGGTGCAGCACGGAGGCGCCAAGCAGGTTACCTTAGGTGATGATGGAGTTTTGAGATTGCAGGGTCGAGTTTGTGTGCCTAATGTGGATGGTCTTTGAGAGTTGATTTTAGAGGAGGCCCATAGCTCCCGGTACTCTATTCATCCGGGCGCCGCTAAGATATATCAAGATTTGCGGAAGCATTATTGGTGGAGGAGAATGAAGAAGGATATCGTTGCATATGTGGCTCGGTGTTTGAATTGTCAGCAGGTTAAATACGAGTATCAAAGGCCTGGCGGTTTGTTCCAGAAGATTGAGATCCCTGAGTGGAAGTGGGAGCGTATTACTATGGACTTCGTTACTGGACTCCCACGGACTCAGAAGAAGTTCAATGCAGTGTGGGTCATTGTTGATAGGCTGACCAAGTCAGCGCATTTCATTCCTGTGGCAGTCTCCTATCCGAGAGTTTAGCTGAGATCTATATCCGGGAGATTGTTCGTCTTCATGGTGTTCCCGTGTCTATCATTTCAGACCGAGGTACGCAGTTTACCTCACATTTCTGGAGAGCATTTCAGTGAGAGTTGGGCACACAGGTTGAGTTAAGCACAGCATTTCATCCTCAGACGGACAGGCAGTCCGAGCGGACCATTCAGATTTTGGAGGATATGCTCCGAGCTTGTGTCATTGACTTTGGAGGCTCGTGGGATCGGTTTTTGCCTTTAGCAGAGTTTGCCTACAACAACAACTACCAGTCGAGTATTCAGATGGGTCCCTATGAGGCATTATATGGTAGACGGTGTCGGTCTCCGGTTGGATGGTTTGAGCCGGGAGAGGCTCGGTTGTTGGGTACGGATCTGGTTCAGGATGCCTTGGACAAGGTCAGGATTATTCAGGATAGGCTTCGTACAGCTCAGTCCAGGCAAAAGAGTTATGCCAACCGCAAGGTTCGTGATTTGGCATTCATGGTCGGTGAGCGGGATTGCTTCGAGTGTCGCCTATGAAGGGCGTGATGAGGTTTGGGAAGAAGGGCAAGCTTAGCCCTAGGTTCATTGGCCCATTTGAGATTCTTGATCGAGTGGGAGAGGTGGCTTATAGACTTGTGTTGCCGCCGAGCTTATCAGTCGTGCATCCAGTGTTTCATGTGTCCATGCTTCGGAAGTATCACGGCGATCCATCCCACGTGTTAGATTTCAGCACTATCCAGTTAGACAAGGACTTGTCTTATGAGGAGGAGCCGGTAGCTATTCTAGACCGGCAGGTTCGTCAGTTGAGATCAAAGAGTTTTCCTTCTGTTCGTGTTCAGTGGAGAGGTCAGCCTGCTGAGGCATTGACCTGGGAGTCCGAGTCCGATATGCGGAGCCGTTATCCCCATCTTTTCCCCGACTCAGGTACTTCCTTCTTCAGTCCGTTCGAGGACGAACGGTTGTATTAGAGGTGGAGGATGTGATGAACCAAAAGGTCATCACTTGTTTTTAAATTAAATTCTACATTTTGAGGCCTTAAAAACCTCTTTCAGCATCACCTCAAATTGCGTGCGCAGTCCGAGCGCGTAGCTGGAAAGTCTATATGTGAAAATCTGTGAAAAATGATAAAATTTGGCGTTAAAATGAATTAAGTTGATTTCGGTCAACATTTTGGGTAAACGGACCCAGACCCGTGATGACATTTCCGAAGGGTCCGTAGGAAAATATGGGACTTGGGCGTATGCCCGGAATCGAATTCCGAGGTCCCAAGCCCGAGAAATGAATTTTTAAAGAAAATTATTTTCTGAAATTATTTATGAGATTTGGAAATGAATTGTGATTAGAACCTGATGGTATCGGGCCCGTATTTTGGTTCAAGCGCCCGGTACAGGGCTTATATGTGATTTAAGTTGAATCTGTGAAATTTGGTAAGAAACGGACTTGAAACTACGTGAATCAGATCGTTTTTGAGAAAAATTGGAAATTTGAAGTTCTTAAGAAAATTTCATGATTGTGATGCTAATTTCATAGTTGTTGATGTTATTTTAGTGATTTGAATGCACGAGCGAGTCCGTATTATGTTTTTAGGTTGGTGTGCATGTTTGGTTTGGAGCCCAGAGGGCTCGGGTGAGTTTTGGATAGGCCACGGAGTAGAATCGGACTTGGGAAAATTGCAGGTTTCAGCTGTTCTATTGCAGGCCTACAGGCTTCGCATTTGCGAAGCCTGGCTCGCAAATGCGAGATCGCAAATGCGATGGCTTTGTCGCAAATGCGAAACTAGCCTAGGCCAGCCTACCTCGCAAATGCGAGAGAATTATCGCAAATGCGATAGCCCCAATTAGTAGCCAGTCGTCGCAAATGCGACATATTGTTCGAAATTCCCAACTCGCAAATGCGAGAGGTCTATCGCAAATGCGAAGGTGACCAGAAGTTGAGCCTGGTCGCAAATGCGACATTTTCGCTTGCAAATGCGGTCTTAGCAGGGTCTTGGTTCGCAATTGCGAGCACTGGTCACAATTGCGATATCAGAGACCTGTAAAATCCATACTTAGACGAATTTTTAACCATTTTTCACACCCTCTCAAAACATAAACACTCTAGGGCGATTTTTCAAAGGCAACTTCTTCTCCAAGTCAATTGTAAGTCGTTATTAACTAGTTTTCTTCAATCCTTAACATCTTTTAACATGATTTCAACTCAAAATCAATGATTTTCATGGGGGAATTTGGGTGTTTTGGGTAGAACCTAGGTTTTTCAAAAATTAGGGATTTGGACCTCGATTTGAGGTCTGATTTCAAAACAAATTATAAATTTGAGTTCGTGGGGGAATGGGTAATCGGGTTTTAGTTCGAACCTCGGGTTTTGACGATGTGGGCCCGGGGCGATTTTTGACTTTTGGGGTAAAACTTTAAGAAACTCATTTTCATGCATTAGAATTGATTCATTTAGCGTTTATTGATGTAATTAAGTAACTTGTGGCTAGATACGAGCGAATTGGTGGTGCAATCAAGGGGTAAAGCGATAATTGAGACGTGAATCGTGTTCGTGGCATCGAGGTAAGTGTTTGGTCTAACCTTAGCTTGAGGAATTAGGAGTCGAGTCCTATTTGCTATGTGGTAATTTTTGAGTACGACGTATAGGCATGGTGACGAGTATCTATGCATTGGTGTCTAGCATGCCCATGAGTCTTTTAATGTGATTTTTATGAATTCGTCGTATTGTTCATATCTTGGTGATGATTTTTAATTGTTGGGCAAAGTTCGTGGAAGTAATTGTGATGTTTGATCATTGAGGAGCGTTGGCTCAAGTTGTGTAACGAATTGTCAAAGTATAAGCGGTAATTGAAACGTTTGGAGCATTGACTCGAGTTGTGAAGTGAATTGTGAAACGAAGGCGAGAAAGAGAAAAGAATTGTTATATTGACTCCCTTGCCGGGATGTTGTTATTGTATTTTTGAGGTTGTTCCTTGCCGGGACCTGTTGTTGAATTATTGTTCCCTTGCCGGGATTCTTATTGCAAATTTCATTCATTTCCTTGCCTACTTGTTTGTGATTGTTGTTTGGGTGGGGAAGAGAGTTAAAACACGAAGGGTGATGCCGTGCATTATTTTGATAAGAGAGTGTTAAAGCAGGAAGGATGATGCCGTGCCTGATTTTGTGAGGAAAGAGTGTAAAACACGAAGGATGATGTCGTGCCGCACGATGTACCATTCCGTGCCGATTATATTGATTATATGGTGAGGACGAGAGTAAAAGCACGAAGGGTGATGCCATGCACATTTTCATTACTTGATTGTTTTGGTGAGGACGAGAGTAAAAGCAGGAAGGGTGATGCCGTGCATTTATTATTTTCTGGCTCTTTGTTGATATTCGAGATATATTGTTTCTTCCATTTACCTGCTATCTTTCTATACTGGATTGATATCTCCCCCGCAACATGCTTCCCCTCCCATACTTGACTGTTTATTTCTGTATTCCATTTTCGCTGTATATAGTTGAATTGTACAGGTTTATTGGGTAGTTTGGTCCTAGCCTCGTCACTACCTCGCCGGGGTTAGGCTAGACACTTACCAGCACATGGGGTCGGTTGTGCTGATACTACACTTTGCACTCTTTTGTGCAGATCCCAGTGCTGTTGACTTTGGATCGTAGATTGAGTGGTTACCTTCAGTCCACGTGGAGATCCAAGGTAGACCTGCAGGCGTCCGCAGGCTCTGGCGTCTCCTCTATCACTTATTTCCTCTTTCATCTCTTTGATTCTGAGACAGTATATCTTTTATTTTCAGACTTTGTATTTAGCACTCTTAGATCGTCTGTGACACTGTGACACCAGTTCCGGGTGGTTAAGGCTTAATCGGTTGTAATAGCTACATGTTCATATATTTTATTGCTTTCTTCCGCTTATTCTAAATTTTCCGCTGTTTACACGTTATTGCTTTATAATTGTGTAAAGGAAATAATGGATAATGAAGTATAGTTC
>NW_017686170.1:0-653 GCF_001879085.1 Nicotiana attenuata | reverse complement strand
CATCAGGGCCTTTGAAAATCCGACCCCTGGTTGCCTTGATTATTGTTCCATCCGCCTTGATTGTTAACCCCCCTCCCCTCCCGGTTTCCTTGATTATTGCCACTCCAATTTCCTTGATTGTTATTGTTATGCCAATTCCCTTGATTGTTGCCACCACTCAAATTTTCTTGGTTGTTAGAATTCCAATTTCCTTAGTTGTTAGAAGATAAGGAGGCGGGTTGCTCGGTTGTTGATACATCAGGGGCCTTTGAAAATCCGACCCCCGGTTGCCTTGATTATTGTTCCATCTGCCTTGATTGTTAACCCCCCTCCCCTCCCGGTTTCCTTGATTATTGCCACTCCAATTTCCTTGATTGTTATTGTTATGCCAATTCCCTTGATTGTTGCCACCACTCAAATTTCCTTGGTTGTTAGAATTCCAATTGCCTTGATTGTTTTGAGGTGGCTATTGTTTTGAGGTCACCATTTTCTCGCAAAAGCAGGTTTCGACATGTGAAAACTCTTTAAACGGATTAAAAGAGAAGAGTCGCTACCTAACGATTTTTAAGGTGTCGTAAGGGCTCAAATTACCTCAAAGAGAAGGTGTTAGGCAACTCTTCGAGGTCCACAATGTGGTTCCCAGTCGAATTTTAAACCATGGGATTATTGTTTAT
>NW_017686169.1:5696-6425 GCF_001879085.1 Nicotiana attenuata | reverse complement strand
TGAACATTTGACCTGCGGTACCCCACCCCTCGTTTACCACAACTAAGGTTACAGTTCTCTCTCTCGCTCTCTCCCCCTCTTTTCATGGCAGAGCCTTTCCCTATCTCCATGACCATTTTTGGCTAACAATTCAACTATTCTTCAGCCATGGCAGAGTATTGTCGTACCATATTTGGGTAAATCTCTGTCTCTCTTGCTTTATCTTTTCAAGATCCATACCGTTCTATGATCTCCTTCAATTTGGTCAACACAAAAGACCAAAAACTTTTGAAAATCTCTGTAGGAAAATCACCATGGCAAAGATTCAATTTCAAACGGCTATTTTGGAGCCCTAAAATTCACAATCCCGCCTAAAGAACTTTAACCCTAGTTTGCCTCTATAAATACTCGCATTTGGGGAGAGTTTGAAAAAAAAAGCTCAGAAACACCGCTCACCCCCTTCAGAGCCGCCTGCTGTGCCCGTTTGATGTGGCAGGCTCGATAGGTCCGATAACATCCATTCCCCAGGCGGCAAATGGCCACGGTGAGCTAGTTGCAGTAAGCTCGTTTGGAGGCACCTTTATCATGTCTGCATGTATCTGACAGCGATGGCATTTGCGAACATATTGGATACAGTCTGTTTCCATAGTCATCCAAAAATCCCTGCTCGAAGTATCTTCTTGCTAAGACAAAACCATTCATGTGTGGTCCACTATGTCCCTGCGTGCACTTCACTCTAACAGTCTCGGA
>NW_017686169.1:0-1503 GCF_001879085.1 Nicotiana attenuata | reverse complement strand
AAAATATGTATCCTCATATCCTTGGTTGACTCTAGTATCTCTTTCTACAACATCGACATCCTCAAAATTCTAGTGCGATTGATTTTTGGTGTTCTACTCTAGCATCCTCCTCTAGCTCATCAATTTTCTGTTATCTAATTTCACGCTTCTTCTTGGATTACTATTTCACAATATTTGGCTTTGTTGAGCATTAAAAACTTCAACCAGTTGACTCATGTGAACTTTTCAAGTTTGTGAATAGTTTCCTCCTGCCTTTCTATCCGCAGTAGTAATTTACTCTGCTGTTCCAAAATGCACTTTAACATATCTTCGAGCTTCTTTAGGTCAGCTTCCCTAGGTTCTTTGTTCCTATTAACTTCACCAGAAAAAGAAGAACCATCAAAGTAAGGGTTGGGGAAGGTAAGAAATATAAGCACAACCGTGAAAGTGACCATCTTGACCACCACACATATCACACACATTCCACACATAAGATTGAGTTGGTGCACAAAACTCGCTCTCAGGAATATTTTGATAATTTTGCCCTGGGTGGTTTCCTTCACAATATGTATAAGGAGGATCAAAAGTAGAATTACCAACAACAAAATTCTCATAATTCCATGATGTCATGTTTCTCAAATAAACAAATAAAACTAAAATAAAAAAAATAAAAAAAAACAAATAATAAAATAAAAGTTCGAACTTGAAACCTAGCAATATGTACACCTACAACTACACCGTTAGTTCCCCGGCAACGGCGCCAAAATTTGATCACGCCCAACTATGCCTTATAAAAAGGACAATGCGGTCGTTGCAAATATAATCCGGTTTACAAGTCCGGAGTCGAATCCCACAGAGAACTAAGGTTTAGCTACAGCTGTTCACTATCACCAAGAAGACAAGCTTGAACAATTCCTAACTTATAGATATTAAGATTCTTGTGTTTAACTAATTAACTAACAAATTAAAATAGTAAATTAACAACTAAAGATATTGAGGGTTAGAGAAAAGATTAAGGAGGTCTAGAGTTATGATTTCCCCTATTGTCGGAATCCTTCCCGCTATGTCTTCTATAATTTCGCCTAAGTATTCTCTACCGATCATGAGCACTCTTATTACCGTAAATCTCTCCCGAGTAATTACGACAATTTACTAGACGCGCTCTCCCGAGCTACGCTAGCTGGCTTTTAATACAGCTCACTTCAGATCGCACCCAAGGCTTCGTTATCCCTAATCCCGCCTTTAAACCCTCGGTTATTAATCCCTCATATACTTTGGGAGTTGTGTTGTTTAACAATTACCTAAATATGCACTCTCTCCCGAGTTATGCATACTAAATAGGCACAGCTAATTGAGAGCTCTTCAATCAACCACAATATAAACGTAGTTGAACAAATAGAGAAAAGGCTATGGCTCAACTATATAAAAACATAACAAGGAATTTATACCTACAAAAGGTTCTATCAAAACTCTAGATAACAAATTAGCTATTCATAATAGTATGTAAAACTACAATACTAAAAG
>NW_017686168.1:5333-6425 GCF_001879085.1 Nicotiana attenuata | reverse complement strand
TAACCTACGCAGTATGCGAGACGGGTCCTGCGTTCGCGTAGGGTCAGCCAGTGAAGATACGCGTTCGCGAGAGGTCCCTCGTGTTCGCGAAGGAGGAATTTTGGAGCAGTAAATGATTGTTCATCGCGTTCGCGAGAGTGATGCCGCGTTCGCGAAGAAGAACGCACCTGGGCAGAATATAAGATTTCAAAAACGAGCGTTTGGCCATTTTTATCAAAACTTGAGTTGGGAGCTCGGATTTGGACGAGATTTCGAGGGATTTTCAGAGATATCAATTGGGTAATGATTCTACACTTGATTTTGGTTATATCCCACTAATCTATCATTAATTTTATCATTTAATTTCGAATTTAGGGTGAAAATTGGGAAAAATGGGAAGAAGTTCTTCAACTAAGATTTTGGGTTTTGAATGCGATTTTGACATCGGATTTGGATAATTTTGGTACGAGTGAACTCATGAGTGAATGGATGTTCATATTTTGTGACTTTTACCCGATTTCGAGATGTAGGCCCGGGGAGGCTTTTTAGGGCGATTTTCCAATTTCTTGCTTTAGCTTTGATTTCATTAGCTAGATTAGTTTCGTATAGTTATATTTATGATATGAAATTGATTTTGGATAGATTTGGCCATTCAGAGTCGGATATTCGTGGAAAGAGCATTGTTACAGATGATTTGAGTTTGGTTCGAGGTAAGTGGCTTGCCTAACCTTGTGTGGGGGAACTCCCCTTAGGATTTGATACTGTTTGATATGTGAGCGTCATGTACGTGAAGTGAGGAGTGCGTACACGGGCTATTTGTTGTTAAACTCCATTTCCACTAAGTAATTAGCCTGTTTCACTTTAATTGAGTTATACTAGAATATGCAATTATCCTGTTTAGTTTAGAATAGCATGTCTACGTGTTTTAATTTCTTACCAGAACTCTGTGCAGCATGCTTAGTGAAATTTCTTGCTTTTCTCTTGACTTGTACTTAGTCTAAACTGTAGGATCTCTACTGTAGCTGTTATTTTCATTGTTTGAGTTGCATATTTATTTTGGGACTACAGAACAGTATTCCGGGAGACCCCCCTGCACTTTTACTTTGGGACTAT
>NW_017686168.1:0-1523 GCF_001879085.1 Nicotiana attenuata | reverse complement strand
ACGGATTGCGTGAGTTGATTCTTTAGGAGGCTCACAGCTCGCGGTACTCCATTCATCCGGGTGCCCATGAAGATGTATCAGGACTTGAGGCAACATTATTGGTAGCGTAGAATGAAGAACGACATAGTGGAATATGTTGCCCGGTGTCAAAATTGCCAGCAAGTGAAGTATGAGCATCAACGGCCGCGTGGATTGCTTCAGAAGTTAGAGATTTCGGAGTGGAAATGGGAGCGGATCGCTATGGATTTCGTTGTTGGACTCCCACAGACTCAGCGGATGTTTGATGCAGTTTGGGTGATTGTGGATAGGCTGACCAAGTCAGCTCATTTCATTCCTATGATGACTACCTATTCTTCCGAGCAGCTGGATCGAGTTTATATCCACAAGATTGTTAGACTTCATGGCGTGCTAGTATCTATTATCTCTGACCGGGATACGCAATTTACATCACGGTTCTGGAGGGCCGTACAACAGGAGTAAGGTACTCGGGTGGAGTTGAGCACAACATATCACCCCCAGACGGACGGGCAGTCCGAGCGCACTATTCAGATTCTAGAGGATATGCTTCGTGTGTGTGTGATGGAGTTTGGAGGTTCTTGGGATCAGTTCTTGCCCCTTGCGGAGTTTGCCTACAATAACAGTTATCGGTCCAACAATCAGATGGCACTGTATGAGGCTCTGTATGGTAGGCGGTGTCGGTCTCCAGTCGGTTGGTTCGAGCCGGGCGAGGCTAGATTATTGGGTACGGACTTGGTTCAGGATGCCTTGGAGAAGGTTAAGGTGATTCAGGATAGACTTCGCACGCAGCTAGTGAGGTTCTAACCGAGGCGCGTCTATTGCTGGTTGAAAACTATTTCCTAACCCCCTTTTCGGCCTCGGTTCGCCCTTGGCCGTTGAGAATTTTTTGAAGGGCTCCCTTTCTCGGGGTAAAGCCCTACAATTCTAAGTTTAATTAGTTTTTATGTTGATAGTTTTATTTTTTGGGTTTTTCATTCGATGTTGTCATCAGTATTGTGCATTATTACTTATCTTAAACTTGCACGAGGATAGTGATTTATCTATAAGAGAAAGTTCTAATAAGCTCGAGATAACTTAAAAATACATGCATTTATGGGTTCAAAAAGAAAATTGTAATGGTTAATAAAAAAATAGAAATAAAAAATAAATATTTGTGAAACTCCTATTAATCTGAATATACATTGCGTAAAGCCAATTAAAAGTTTTAAATGCTGGTTTTCAGAGATATTGATGAGAAGTTTTATTGTGTTCCTCATACAAATTACATTAGTTGTGTGAGGCTCCTTTTTGTCTCACAAATTTATGGACCCCAATCTTACACTTCTGGGTCCACAAAAATCCTGATCCACAAAACTGTGAGACAAAAAAGATGCTTCATACAACTAGTGTAACTTGTATGAGACACAAAATAAAATTTTTCGATATTAATGTATGTAGATTTCTTTAATTGAAACATGCAGACGTTTGTACCTGAAAGAAAATTAAATGAGACTTAATGGTACCTA
>NW_017686167.1:0-6425 GCF_001879085.1 Nicotiana attenuata | reverse complement strand
CACATCACGGACCTTCCTGTCAGCATAGCTCTTCTGTCTAGACTGCGCTATGCGAAGTTGCTCCTGAATCAATTTGACCTTTTCCAATGCATCCTGAACCAAGTCGGTACCCAATAGTGTAGCCTCACCCAGCTCAAACCAACCATCGGAGACCTACACTGCCTCCCGTACAAAGCCTCATATGGAGCCATCTGAATGCTCGATCGATAATTGTTGTTGTAGGCAAACTCCGTGAGCGGTAGAAACTGATCTCATGAACCCCCGAAATTAATGACACAAGAGCGTAACATGTCCTCCAATATATGAATATGCACTCAGACTATCCATCTGTCTGAGGGTGAAATGTTGTACTCAACTCAACTTGGGTGCCCAACTCTCGCTGCCCGGCTCTCCAAAACTGCAATGTAAACTACGTGCCTCTATCTGAAATGATGGAAACTGGCACACCGTGAAGGCGAATAATCTGTCGGATGTAAATCTCAGCCAACTGATCTGAAGAATAAGTAGTACCAACTGGAATGAAGTGCACGGACTTGTTCAGCCGATCCATAATCACCCAAATAGCATCAAACTTCCTCGAAGTTCGTGGAAGCCCAACTACGAAATCCATGGTGATCCGCTCCCACTTCCACTCTAGAATCTCTATCCTCTAAAGCAATCCACCCGGTCTCTGATGCTCATATTTTACCTGCTGACCGTTAAGACACCGAGCTACAAACCCCACTATATCTTTCTTCATTCTCCTCCACCAATAATGCTGCCTCAGGTCCTGGTACATCTTCGCGGCACCCGGATGGATGGAATACCGCGAGTTGTGGGCCTCCTCCAGTGGCCCAATGTGTACATTGGGCACACATATCCGACCCTTCATCCTCAACATCGATCATCTCCAATAGTAACATCTCTGGCATCACCGTGTTGAACCTTGTCTTTGTGGACAAGCAAATAAGGATCATCATAGTGGCACTCTCTGTTGCGATCAAATAAACAAGATCGAGAAACCACACAGGCTAGAACCCGACTGGGCTCCGAAACATCTAATCTCACGAACTGGTTGGCCAAGGCCTGAACATCAACTGCAAGCGGTCTCTCACCAACACGAATGAATGCAAGGCTACCTATACTCACTGCTTTCCTACTCAAGGCATCGGCCACTACATTGGCCTTCCCTGGATGATAAAAATGGTATTATCATAGTCTTTGCAACGACCCGGCCGGTCGTTTTTGGAATTTACGCCCCGATCCCCTATTTACTGCTTTCCCCAAGTTTATCTCTGCTATTTTGATTTGCCGGGATATTCGGTTTTAAGTTTCGGAGAGTTTTGGGACACTTAGTCTCTAAATGAGAGCTTAAGTGTTGGAAAATGGTCCATAGTCAGAACAGTGTGAAGACGGCCTCGAAACAGAAATCTGATGGTTCCGTTAGCTTCGTTAGGTGATTTCGGGGTTGGGAGCATGTTCGGAATGTGTTTTAGAGGTCCGTAGCTAATTTAGGCTTGAATTGCCGAAACTTGGAATTTTGAAGTTTTCGTCCGATAGTGAGATTTTGATCTGAGGATCGGAATGGAATTTCGGAAGTTACAGTAGCTCCGTCATGTCATTTGGGATGTGTGTGCAAAATTTTAGGTCATTCGGATGTGGTTTGGTTAGGTTTTTTTATCGAAAGCGTATTTTGAGAAAAATTGAAATTCTTAGGCTTAAATCCTTGATTAATTCGAGTTTCCGACGTTGTTTTAGGTGGTTTAAGGATTGTTACAAGTTTGAATGATGCTATGGGATATGTCTGTAGGTTTGGTTGAGGTCCCAGGGGCCTCGGGTGTGTTTTGGATGCTCAACGGGGCATTTTGGAGTTGTGAAAAATTGCAGAAAATCTTCAGCTGTTGCAGACCCCTGTTCTTCTTCGCGATTGCGTCCTCCTCCACGCGTTCGCCTAGAGTAATTTTGGAGGAGGACCAGTTTCCTCATCGTGTTCGCGTCCAGTTCTCTCGCGTTCGCGAAGCTTTACCTTTTCCTCCATCGCGTTCGCAGCTAGGCCATCGCGTTCGCGTAGTTCTATTTAGCTCTGAGGGCTGAGCCTATTTTTATTCATCGCGTTCGCATTCCCCGTGTCGCGTTCACATGGCTTTGTCAGCCCAGGCCTTCGCGTTCGCGTACTGTTCCTCGCGTTCGGGAAGAACATTTTTGGAAGCCTTCATTTTTCTTCTTCGCGAACGCGTGACTTCCTCCGCGTTCGCGATGCATTAAATACCTGGGCAGTATAATCATTTCAAAATCCGAGGGTTAGTCATTTTTACCAAAACTCAAGCTTGGGAGCTCGGATTTGAGAGAGATTTCGAGGGATTTTCAGGGGCAACGATTGGATTTGGGCCATTTAGAGTCGGATACTCGTGGCAAACGTGTGGTTTCGAGTTGATTTTGGAGCCGGTTCGAGGTAAGTGGCTTGTCTAACCTTGTGTGGGGGACTTTTCCCCTTAGGATTGATATTGTGGTAATTGAAATGCCTCGTGCGTGAGGTGACGAGCGCACACTTGTGCTAATTGTTGGAAATCCGGTTTTTCTTTAAAAAATAGCCTTGAATTGTGTTCCTCTTTTTCTTGCTTACACTGTTTGGATATTTAAACCTGTTGTAGCTTTGAGAAGCATATCTACTTGACTAAACTGTTTTATCTGTCTTAACTGCCTTAATTGTACTACATGAACCATGCTAGGTTAGGATTACCTTCTTCACTTCGATATGAAATTGATTGAGTTGAATTTTGTTGTTGCTATGTATTTATTTTGGGACTACGGAACGGTATTCCGGGAGATCCCCCTGCACTTTATTTTGGGACTACAGGACGGTATCCCGGGAGCTCCCCTGTATATTTACTTTGGGACTACGGAATTGCATTCCGGGAGATCCCCTTGCACTTATTGAGTTGGACTGCGGGACTGCACCCGGGAGATCCACTGGACACGATATTTATATTTGGGGACTACAGGACGGTATCCTAGGAGATCCCCGATTGTTATCTCGGAGTTGAGTTATGTTCTTTTACTGTGTTTTGCTTGTCGTTGTAATAGTTGTTGTTGTCCTTTATATCATGTGTTATTTAATTACACTATTATTTCACACTGTTAACTTGTATTTTTCTTAACCTCAGTAGGGCCCTGACCTTCCTCGTCATTACCCAACCGAGGTTAGGCTTGACACTTACTGAGTACCGCTGTGGTGTACTCATGCCCTTTCTGCGCATGTTTTTCATGTGCAGATCCAGGTACCTCCACCCAGGCGTTTCACCCTCAAGGCGGAGAGATCTAGCAGAGACTTCGAGGTACATCTGCCACGTCCGCAGACCAAGGAGTCTCTATCTTATTCTAGCTTTAGCAGTTAGCCTTCCTTTCTTACTGTTGTTTTAGACATTCTGGAGTTAGAGCAGTGTACTATATTCTGTTATCTTCTGTTCCCGTGAGTTTCCGGGTTTTGGGATGATATTGTAGACTTCCGCGTTATTGAGTTGTATATGCCAAGCGACATCTATACACCATTTTTTTCTAGCGGTTCAGTGTTTGAATTATTATTTTCCGAAAGTTATTTTGTTTTTTTCGCATTTTTAGGCTTACCTAGTCGTAGAGACTAGGCGTCATCACGACATGTTCACGGTGGGTGAACTGGGGTCGTGACAAGTTGGTATCAGAGCCCTAGGTTCATAGGAGTCAGGGAACACAGGCCAGTTTATTAGAGTCTCGCTGATCGGTACGAAGACGTCTGTACTTATCTACGAGAGGCTATGTAACTGTTAGGAAAAATTCCACTTCATTTGATTTCCTTGTCGTGTGAGATTTTGATGTCACAACTAAACTTCTGTCTTTCTATTCTCTTACAGATGGTGAAGACACGCACTACCCGAGATGATCAGGAACCCGTGCCCCCTACTGCAGCCGTCAGAGGCCGGGGCCGGGGTAGAGGCCGAGGACGCGCTCGTGGTACAGCCAGAGCACCCGCGCGAGCTGCCACCGAGGTACCACCAGCAGCACCAGCCGGAGTCCAGACACCCGATACGTCTGCCACTACTACTCCAGCACTCCAGGAGATTTTGGCACAGTTTATGAGTATGTACACCACTCTGGCTCAGGCAAGGTTGCTTCCCCTTGCGGCAGCCACATCCCAGGCCGGGGGAGGGGCACAGACTCCCGCCGCCCGCACTCCTGAGCAGCGAGTGCATGTTGAGCAGGCCCCAAAGGTTATACCTGCGCCGCCTGCAGTACCAGTTCAGCCCGAGGATAGGACAGCGGCTTCAGAGGACGACCAGCGGAGACTTGAGAGGTTCAAAAAATATGATCCTTCGGTATTCAATGGGTTAGCATCAGAGGATGCCTTGGGATTTCTGGAGGAGTACTACCGTATTCTCCGTACTATGGGCATATCAGGATCGAGCGGGGTTTCCTTCACTACCTTTCAGCTCCGAGGTGCCGCCTATCAGTGGTGGCGTGCTTATGAGTTAGACAGTCCGGACGAGGCAGCTTCCATGACTTGGGCTCCGTTTTCAGACATGTTCACGAGGGAGTATGTTCCCTAGAGTCTTAGGAACGCATGGCGCGCGGAGTTTAAGCGGCTGCGCCAGGGTACTATGACTGTCTCGGAGTATGCCGTCCGCTACATTGACTTGGCTAGACATGCCCCAGCTTTGGTTTCCACGGTCCGCGAGAAGGTTCGCCGGTTCATTGAGGGGCTTATTCCCAGCATCAGGTCTAGCATGGCTCGTGAGTTAGAGACGGATATGTCTTATCAGCAGGCGGTGAGCATTGCTAGGAGGATTGAGGGTATGCATGCTAGGGACAGGGAGGAGAGAGAGGCCAAGATGTCTCGAGAGTCGGGCCATTTTTCTGGTGCCCGTGCCCCAGCTGCAGGTCGTCATGGTAGGGGTCATATGGGCTGCCCCGTTCATTCAGCTCTTCCAACAGCCAGTGATATTCCAGCTCCACCTAGGCCTCAGGAGCCTTATTATGCATCTCCAATCTCTAGTGCGCCTCCTGCACGGGGTGCCTCCAGCGGACAGTCCAGCAGACCTGGCCCGAGCCAGTCACAGCCGCCACGTCCTCCCAGAGCTTGTTTTTAGTGTGGTGACACACGCCACATGGTGAGAGATTGCCCCAGACTCAGGAGGGGTGCACCTTCGCAGACCCCTCAGCCATAGCAGACCTCACAGAGCCTTCAGGCTATGGTTCCAGCACCAGCTGCTACTCTACCGGCCCAGCCAACCAGAGGTGGAGGTCGAGGAGGTAGAGGTCGCCCTCGAGGGGGAGGCCAGGCCAGATATTATGCTCTTCCGGGCCGTACTGAGGCCGCCGCCTCCGATTCTATCATCACAGGTACTATCTTGGTTTGTCACAGTGAGGCATCGGTTCTATTCGATCTAGGCTCCACTTACTCTTATGTGTCTTCTTATTTTGCTCCGTATTTGGGGTTACCTCGGGATTCTTTGACTTCCCCAGTTTATGTTTCTACTCCTGTGGGAGATTCTCTTGTTGTGGACCGCGTCTACCGGTCATGTTTGGTTATTCTTGGTGGTTTTGAGACCAGGGCTGACTTATTATTACTCAACATGGTTGATTTTGACATTATTTTGGGCATGGACTGGTTGTCGCCCCATTATGCTATTCTTGATTGTCACGCCAAAACCGTGACGCTGGCCATGCTAGGTGTACCGCGTATTTAGTGGAGGGGTGCCTTAGGTCACACTCCCAGTAGAGTTATTTCTTTCCTCAAGGCTCAGCGTATGGTTGAGAAGGGGTGTGCCGCGTATTTAGCTTATGTGAGAGATGTCAGTATTGATACCCCTTTTGTTGATTCGGTTCTAGTGGTACGGGATTATCCCGATGTGTTCCCAGCTGACCTTCCGTGCATGCCGCCTGATAGAGATATTGATTTTGGCATTGATTTGTTGCCGGGCACTCAGCCCATTTCCATTCCTCCGTATCGTATGGCTCCTCCTAAGTTGAAGGAGTTGAAGGATCAATTACAGGAATTGCTTGATAAGGGTTTTATTCGACCAAGTGTTTCACCTTGGGGTGCTCCTGTCTTGTTTGTGATGAAAAAGGATGGTTCTAGGCGTATGTGCATCGATTATCGTCAGTTGAACAAGGTTACAGTGAAGAACCGTTATCCTTTACCTCGTATTGATGATCTGTTTGACCAGCTTCAGAGCGCACGGGTGTTTTCTAAGATTGATTTGCGCTCAGGTTACCATCAGTTGAAGATTCGGGAGCCAGACATCCCGAAGACTGCCTTCAGGACTCGGTATGGTCATTACGAGTTCCTTGTTATGTCCTTTGGGTTGACCAATGCCCCAGCAGCCTTCATGCATCTGATGTACAGTGTATTCCGGCCATATCTTGACTCTTTTGTCATTGTCTTTATTGATGATATTCTAGTGTATTCCCGG
>NW_017686166.1:3529-6426 GCF_001879085.1 Nicotiana attenuata | reverse complement strand
CCTTGTATGACCGCATCAGGGAGTGTCAGTATGATGATCCGCATTTGCTTGTCCTTAAGGACAGGGTTCAGCATGATGATGCCAGGGATGTGACCATTGGGGATGATGGTGTGCTGAGGATGCAGGGCCGGATTTGCGTGCCCAACGTGGATGGGCTTCGGGAGTTGATATTGGAGGAGGCCCATAGCTCGCGGTATTCCATTCATCCGGGTGCCGCGAAGATGTATCAGGATCTCAGACAGCACTATTGGTGGCGGAGGATGAAGAGAGATATTGTCGAGTATGTAGCCCGGTGTCTAAATTGTCAGCAGGTGAAATATGAGCATCAGAGACCGGGTGGCTTGCACCAGCAGATGGTTATTCCTGAGTGGAAGTGGGAGAGGATCACTATGGATTTTGTTACCAGACTCCCACGGACTTTGAAGAAATTTGATGCTATTTGGGTGATTGTAGACAGGCTGACCAAGTCTGCGCACTTCATTCCGGTTTGTACTACTTATTCTTCAGAGCGGCTGGCAGAGATTTATATTCGGGAGATTGTTCGGTTGCATGGTGTCCCAGTTTCCATCATATCAGATCGGGGCACTCAGTTTACCTCTCAGTTTTGGCGGACGGTTCAGCGAGAGTTGGGTACTCAAGTGCAGTTGAGCACAACCTTTCACCCTCAGACGGAGGGGCAGTCCGAGCGCACCATTAAGATATTGGAGGATATGTTACGCGCCTGTGTTATTGATTTTGGAGGGTCATGGGATCGGTTTCTACCGCTTGCAGAGTTTGCCTACAACAACAGCTATCAGTCCAGCATTCAGATGGCACCGTATGAGGCCTTGTATGGGAGACGGTGTAGATCTCCAGTTGGTTGGTTTGAGCCCGGGGAGGCTAGATTGTTAGGGACAGATTTTGTTCAGGATGCATTAGGGAAGGTGAAGGTGATTCAGGAGAGGCTCCGTACAGCGCAGTCGAGGCAGAAGAGTTATGCGGACAGGAAGGTCCGAGATGTATCCTATATGATTGGTGAGAAGGTCTTGCTGAAGGTTTCACCCATAAAGGGTGTTATGAGATTTGGAAAGAAAGGGAAGCTGAGTCCGCGGTTCATTGGGCCTTTTGAGGTACTTAGGAGGATTGGGGAGGTGGCTTATGAGCTTGCCTTACCACCTAGCTTGTCGGGCGTGCATCCAGTTTTTCATGTTTCTATGCTCCGGAAGTATATTAGAGATCCGTCCCATGTTCTGGATTTCAGTACAGTTCAGCTGGAGGGTGACTTGACTTATGATGTAGAGCCAGCAGCCATTTTGGATCGTCGGGTTCGGAAGTTGAGGTCAAAGGATGTTGCTTCGGTGAAAGTACAGTAGAGAGGTCGGCCCGTGGAGGAGGCTACCTAGGAGACCGAGCGGGAGATGCGGAGCAGATACCCTCACCTATTTGAGGCTTCAGGTATGTTTCTTGACTCGCTCGAGGATGAGCGTTTGTTTAAGTTGGGGAGGATGTGACGACCCGACCCGTCGTCACGTGAGTTACCGCCCCGTTTCCCCCATTTTTCTATTTCTTTATGCTTCATTGTAAGAGTCTTGTGTGAACGAGTTGATTTGGATTGGTTTTAGAAGGAAATGAGACACTTAGTCTCTTTAATGAAGGCTTGTTTTGGAAAAGTCAACGGGATGTTGACTTATGTGATAGGAGGCTCGGATATGGATTCCGATGATTTGGTTAGCTTCGGGGGATGATTTGTGACTTAGGAGTGTGATCGGAAGTAATTTTGGAGGTCCGATGTAGAATTAGGCTTGAATTGGTGAAGTTAGTATTTTGGCGAATTCCGATTGATAGGTGAGATTTTGATCCGCGGGTCGGAATGGAATTCCGAGAGTTGCAGTAGCTTCGTTAGGTAATTTGGGATGTGCGTGCAAAATTTCAGGTCATTCGGAGGTGTTTCGGTTGGGTTTTTGATCAAATGCGTGTTTCGGAAGTTTTAGAAGAACTTAGGCTTGAATCCGATGTAATTTGGTGGTTTTGGTGTTGTTTGAGGTGTTTTGATGATTGGAGCAAGTTTGAATGATGATTTAGGATGCGTTGATGCTTTTGGTTGAGGTCCCGGGGGCCTCGGGGTGATTTCGGATGGCCAACAGAAGGTTTTTGGGACTTTGGATGCTGCAGAAAAATTGCAGGTCAGTGTTGCAGAGTTTTGCTCTATGCGATCGCAGGAGAGGCTTCGCGATCGCATAGAAGGATTATTGGGTCTGGTCAGTTGCTCTATGCGATCGCAGGGTAGTGTTCGCGATCGCGTAGGGTCAAGAGTTCATGCAGTGCGATCGCATGAGTGTTATTGCGATCGCATAGAGGAATCTTGGGAGTTTGGATTTTTGTTCATCGCGATCGCGTGGGTGCTCTGCCATCGCGTAACGTAAAGTGTTTGGTCATTGCGATCGCAGGGATGTTTATGCGATCGCGTAGAAGGAAGGTGAGCTGGACAGAAGGGTTTTAATAAATATTTCATCCGCGAGCTAAGCCCTATTTTCACTATTTTTGAGCAACCTTGAGAGCTTTTGGACGGGAATTGAAGAGGGTTTCGACGGGGATTGATTGGAGGTAAGTCCTATGAACTAAAAACACGGTTTAATTGTGAATTCAGACTGAAAAACCAAGGAATTAAGGAGTTAGAATGGAGGTTAGGGCTTGAACTTAAGAGAGTTAAGAATGGCGATTTGAGGGGTCATTTGGACTCCGATTTTGGTAATCTTTATATGTATAGACTCGTGGCGAGATAAGGAGTCCGTTGATGTTAAATTTTCTGATTTTCGAGAAGTGGGCCCGGGGCTCGGGTTTTGCTAATTTCGAGATTTTTGCTATTTTTCGATTATTTTCGATTGGGTATTGTTCCATTGGCATATTGTGACGTATTC
>NW_017686166.1:0-646 GCF_001879085.1 Nicotiana attenuata | reverse complement strand
ATGGCAATATACAAAGTTATTGTCCATGGATGTAAACTGGACCCTTTGGGTCCTAAGCTCTTTCAGTTTCCCATCCCTATTCCCTTATGTGTGTTTGAGTTAAGGTTTGGCCTGGCAGTATCCAAATTGTTGTCCAGAGTTGAACCTGACCTTCAATAGGTCCTAACACTCCAATATTTGGCTAGTGGGCTGGTCAGGGGTGTGCCAGCAATTTATGTTGCTGAGCATGACCACCAGCTTGCCTTGGCATCCCTTATATCCTCTACTGCACCTACACTTGTTCCTAGACTCTAAGTTCTGCCCCCCTCCAATGAGCCTTTCCTTGGGACCTTGAGCTCCCTCTGAACTTGGACATTGGAGGGCTGGCCCTTCCGCACTGCACTTTCATTCAGTTCTGATATCTGGGTGTGAGCATTGCCTGGAGTTCTTGAGATTCCTTGGAACATTGACACATCCCAGATAAGAGAAAGGCTTTGGAACCTGATCCTGGCAGTTGGCTCATATCATATTGTTAGACCTTGGGTTTGAATTAGGCTCCTTGGATGCAGCTTAAGAGTTCTGATTGTAATTTATTTCCAGTTTTTGATTCATCTTGGTCTGTAATAAAAATTTTAATAACCTCTGGGTTGATTAGTGAAAGGAAGGT
>NW_017686165.1:0-6426 GCF_001879085.1 Nicotiana attenuata | reverse complement strand
GCTAAGCAAGCCATCGAACTCCAAGAGCATTGCTGAAACATACTTGCAAGGGCTCATTACCTCGAACACATATAAGGAATTAATCATATCCTTACCATACCGATTCGGTCTACTATCAAGTCATTCCATCTATCAAACTTCTCTTCTGATTCATCATCAACTTGATATTCCCTCTTGCTGTAGCACCACAATGCCCCAACCCAGGTTTGCCACACGAGACCCAAGCATAAGACCACACTGTCTAAGACCCATGAGCCACTGAATACTCTCTCAAATATTCCCAGATACACCACATTCCGGGATACTTTTCTCGGAAGAACTTCCTGCAAATTCTGAATTCGTTACCTTTACTTTCCAGATACTGATACATAGAATCCCATAATTAACATAGAAATACCACAAGTCTTGACCTTTTCCAATGACAACACAGTCTCTAACCACATACACAACCTTAAGACACCTGATTGTTACATGTAGAATCTTGAACACAATAAAACCATTCTCGAGAGTCATTTACTTCTTATTCAAACTGCAATTCACCTAATCAAACGAACATAACCACCCGTGCCTCATTAGCACTCTAACACCGCAGGGTATGACCTCATCCCAAACAAACATCTTCCTGCTCCATGCACCAAGCATTCTTTACCAACAACAGCTTAAGACATCCTATTACTTTCACACATCTACGAAGCACCATATAACCTTTGTCAAAATTTTGCTTCACTCGTGCCATCCTCGGCTCAATTTCTGCAACCAGAACTGATCCGCCAGCATACCTCGAAACGGAACCAACATAGCACATAAACGTGCAATCAGCTAATCCACAGCAACCTCTCCAACTTGGCTCGAAGCCATATATCAGGACACACTCAATAACCCATAATACTTTTACTCTAATGATGCCACAATATCATAGTGAGATTAAACTCAAATCATCCACTAGTTTGTGAAAACACAGATCATCTAGTATTGTAATCCTCTGCAAACCTCGCATTCATTCCCACATCAGTTGAGTCTACTCTCTTAAGCTACCCAAATTCTCAAATTTCAACACGTACCCTTCAATTACACTTGAGATCTTCTAACATACGCATAAGGATCATACCACTTAAGAACACTCCGCAGGAGATAACCCACCTGCTCCGCCTCAATTTAGTATTCCAGCACACCTTCTACCATCATATACGTTACACAGTCATTTAGTCTTCCTGAGTCTGAACTCATTCCGCCACATGTAATGCACTTCACTCCCAACTAGGAGACACGAAAATGTTCTTCACGCGCCCATAACTCGGGGCTACACATCAAGTCACAATAGGAATCGAACACTAAACAGTTCATCTATTATCCAGCAGACTTCTTCATCACTACCAAGTCATATAGATACATCTGGCAGTACTCATCACATAGATATCCAACCGCCATTCCAGCTAATAGGGACAATACCGAACATATAAGTTCAAAACACTTGCTCACACAATCAGCACCTCGGTGCTCAAGCCATAGGCAAAGATCCGGCCTCAAGTCCTCCAGACTGGCCCAATATACTCACGAAGATCACATCTCGCCCCTTGATCGGGGAGTCACAAACCATCAAGGCACATATAATATTGAGCGCTCGTGTGCGCATCCAGACGTGTGGAAGGAATTTCAAGGGTTATATCTCGAGCTGAATCAAGTACGCACTATAAGAATTCCAAGAAAGTGAAGTTTTCCTAAAGGTTCTGCAGCCTCTCGAGGATAAATACAGACGTCTCTGTACCGATCCGCGAGACTCTACTAAACTGGCTCATGATTCGGGAGACCAAGCAACCTAGGCTCTGATACCAACTTGTCACGATCCAACCCCCGATCGTGATGGCGCCCAACACACTGCTAGGCAAGCCCGACCTTACCACAATATTCCCGGCTTAAACAGATCATTAGATGCAAGCACAAGTAATAATTACTAAAATGTTTCATCTAAATCCTGGAAATAACAGCGAAATGAACTGATGGTTTAACAAAATACTCCAATATAATACCCAGCTAGGACCCGGTGTCACGATCATGAGCCTCTAATACAGAGTATCCACGTAATACAAGTCTGTCTAAGAAAGTACAAAAATAAAGAATAGAGATAGGAGGGAGAGATCAAGGCTGCGAACGCCATGCAACTACCTCAATGCTCTCCGATACTGCTGTCCTGCTAGATGGTCCTCACTCAGCATGTGATGCACCTGGATCTGCACGCAAGGCGCATGGAGTAATGTGAGTACTCCGACCCAGTGAGTAATAAACATAACTAATGGCTGAAGATAAGAAATCACGAAAATAATGCAAGGTAAACTATAACTGGCAGCCCAGACATTTAACAGTGAAATAACAAGTCGATGCTATAACAGTACAGAAAGAACCATGTCAGGTAAACAGATAAGTAATAATACATGAATGCAATGCAACACAAAGAACGGTACATTCCAGTACCCGCTGCGGCATGCAGCCTGATCCGTTTAACGTCGACGGCGCTCACTGGGGGTGTGTACAGACTCCGGAGGGGCTCCTACAACCCAAGCGCAAATAATCAAGCCATCTCGTGGCACCAATATCCATATAATACCGCTGCGGCGCGCAGCCCGATGCATGTTCAGTCCAGAAATTCACACAAGCCACACGGGCAATGTCAAATAGTAGTTCTCAGCTCAGGATGTCAATAAAATATTGTTGTTTTCAGATCTTAGAAAATGACTGAGTATTTCAAAAAACAGTATTTGTACTTAGGACTGAAATCCATTAATATGTCAAATAATGTGAAAAACAGTGACAGTAATCCCTGAAGGATCCAAATAATCGGCACAAAGCCCAAATGTATCAATGAAATTCAAGTAGGATGATTATCAAACAAGTCTTAGTTGAAAATACAGTATGAATACCACTCGGGACGGACTAAGTCACAATCCCCAATCACAAACGACCCCGCACTCGTCATAGAGCGCGTGTCTCGCCTCAATATAGCGTTACGATGCGATATTTCGGGGTTTCAAACCCTCAGGTCATCATTTACATCTATTACTCACCTCAAGCCGGCCCAAAGTCTAGCTCGCTATGCCTTTTCCTCTCGAATCGACCTCCTCGCGCGTCGAATCTGATCAAAACCACAAGGATTACATTACAATAGGCTAAGGAAACATAACCCAATCGAAAAGACTCGAAAAACATCGAAAATCACGAAGATGGCAAAGCCCGAGCCCCGGGCCCACTTCTCGAAAAATTACAAAATTCACATCACCGGATTCCTCATCTCGCCAGGAGTCCATACATATCAAATTTACCGAAATCGGAGTTCAAATGCCCCCTCAAATCCCAAATTTTCATTTCAAAAGTCAAGCCCTAGTTCTTCCAATTTTTACTCAAATTTCCATGAATTTAAAGGTTGATTCTTCAATAAAATGATGTTTCTAGGTCACTAGGCTCACCTCCAACCAATTCCCGTCGAAACCCTCTTCAGTTTCTCCCAAAAAGCTCTCAAGGTGCTCAATAATGGAGGAAAAATGGTTGACTCGCGGATGAAATATTCAATAAAAACCCTTCTGCCCAGGTATTTTACTCTATGCGAACGCGAGGGTCCTCCTGCGTACGCGATGACCAAATTTTAACTCTGCCAAGAATGCCCTTCGCGAACGCGGTTGCATCCACGCGAACGCGAAGGCCTGGGTCCTTCATCTTACCCTCACGCGAACCTCCCTCACGCGAACGCGATGGTTGACCAACTTCCACTACGCGATCGCGAGGCCCCCTGACGCGAACGCGTAGGCCAAAATTTCTTGCCCCCAAGCTTCCTCTACGCGTTCGCGACACACCCATGCGAACGCGATGAACAATATTTTTCTGCAACACCAACAGCTGAAACGTGCAATCTTAGGTCCAAAAATGGTCCGATTGACCCTCTGAAACCACCCCGAGGCCCCCGGGACCTCAACCAAAAGCACCAACCCATCCTAAAACATTATTCAAACTTGCTCCAATCTTCAAAACACATCAAACAACGCTAAAACCATTAAATCACATCGGATTCAAGCCTAAGTTTCTTCAAAACTTCCGAAACACGCATTTGATAAAAAACCCAACCAAAACACCTCCGAATGATCTGAAATTTTGCACACACATCCAAAATCACCTAACGAAGCTACTGCAACTCTCGGAATCGCATTCCGACCCTCAGATCAAAATGTCACCCACCAACCGGAGTTCGCCAAAATACTAACTTCGCCAATTCAAGCCTAATTCTACACCGGACCTCCAAAATCAATTCCAATCGTACTCTTATGTCACAAATCATCCCCCGAAGCTAACCAAATCACCGGAAACCACATCCGAGCCCTCTAACTCAATAGTCAACATCCGGTTTACTTTTCCAATACAAGCCTTCCTTAAAGAGACTAATTGTCTCATTTCTACCAAAACCAATCCGAATCAACTATAACACACCAAATACTGATAATGAAACATGAAGAAGCATAAAACAGGGGAAACGGAGCGGTAACTCATGAGACGACGGGTCGGGTCGTCACATCCTCCCCAACTTAAACCAGCGCTCGTCCTCGAGCGTACCCAGAGTTGTACTAGAAGCCAACCAATAGCTGAATGACCTTACCAAGCATACACCCGGGGTGATCCCACGTCACCCTATCTTGCATAGGTCCGATAATACAACATAGTTGAACTCTCACAATCTATCTAGCCCATAAACCGTAGAACCACATTGCACTTTCTGAAATCATACACAAGATCAGAACCTCACGTCTATATTCAGAATAAACCCGAACCAACTGTAATAACCCATACCTGCAACCTCAGGTAAGACCATCTGGCATACCACATAATCCAAACACTCGAAACGATAGCCTCTATTCACAGCAGTTGCCCACAATAACCAAATACCGGTAGAAAACCTCTTATTAGCCAAAGTCTTATTCCAACACTTTCATATATTGCCAACGACAAATAAAGCACGCGATAAACCGTAACCATTTCTCAGATCAACCATTCAGGAAGCCACTTCCCTTTGACTAATACCACAATAGATTTCCGGGCCGAACCTCGATATTATCCGTCTAACAAGCTGAAACCAAATCTGTTCGTATCCATTAATGACTCCAACGATCACCTCGAATCCAACACACCACTCTGGTGATATGACACCTCAATACAGGCCTAAGCCACAACTTACATAATACACGCACCAATAAAACGGTCTGAACACACTCAAATCATGAAAAATGACTCAACGAAAGAGCTACCTCAAGCTCGTCAGTACCATCACAACACAAAGCTGAGACCCCGTCTCACATCATAGAAATAGAACACCTGAATCTACCCCGAAAGGTCATTTCTCCACGTGGCCTTAGCACAATGCGCGATCCTATCCCAACACTGTTACACATGAAACACCTCAAGTCACCATGCCCCAATCGACAGCCACGCACCATTTGATGTCTGAAACCAAGGCAATTCATTACCCCCACGGTGAAACAAATAACATACAACACGCAACCCAATAGGTCATAACCAACACTCCTTTCACCAAGCAACACCCAATTACTCTTCCCGCTCGACTTCCACTATGAATCCCCCAATAGAACCGCACCACATGTGCCCATAACCAACGAATCATAACGTCTCACAACGCCGAAAAGCAACTCATAGCTCTCCTCAAATCACTAACAAGCTCCATAACGACCGAATCAACCTATCCCTCAACAACACATATCGGGGCCAACCAAGCCAACTCAAGCTAGACACGTATCCATATCAGCTTACCAACGAACTCACTACCGAGAAAGCCTGAAGCTTCTCCTTCCACTACTATTACTCCTGCCGGAGCCGTACGATACGGTGCCCGGCACCAAATCAATATCGAGATTCACAACCTCGCCCGGCGACATGCCCGGCCACAAGAAACACATCCGAAAAGTCCCTCAACACCGGAACTGAACCAATGGTAAAAACCTCTGCACTAACATCCATCACGAAGGCCCAATTACGAAAAGCAGTCCTTCCCAGCCGTCCGCTGGTCTTTGGAATACAAACCACTCTGCTAGAACAAAATTCGATGCACCTCGCCACGCAACCTGTGGCATTTTCCGGCATAGCCCATAGCGCAATAGTCTAGAACATCCCAGCACTGAGACAGCCAGTCCACACCCCAACATCATATCCAAAATCTAACATACCAAGCAAAGAAAGATCCACTCGGGCCTCCAAATCCCAATAGCCGCTAAACGGTACCAATACACACGATCCACAACCACTACATAGTCTGTACCTGAGAACTCCCAATCTCCAACTCCACATAGCACACGAATCACTACACCTGATCCCAAATTCCGCCGTATGAATACATATCACACTTCAAGTACCCAATCATTCCACGGAAGACTATCT
>NW_017686164.1:0-6426 GCF_001879085.1 Nicotiana attenuata | reverse complement strand
AATCCCATGTTTCACTCCATAAATACAGTCGAATACACTCGAATACAACAACTGATTAGCTGGACTTCCCTGATTCATGCCTATTTTTGCTACTGTATTCATGAATACAATAGCTTAAATACATCAAATACATCTTTTTTTTTAACCATTAAGTAGCAGCTTGAATCTGTATAAGGTTAGAACATAAGAGTCACCACTTTGGGCTTTGGCTATTCTTGAATGACTATGTTACACTGCAAACCAGAAATGTAATTTCTGGAACTGCAAACATTATGTTAAGTTCATGAGATTCATTCAGCCAAGGGAAACATCTGACATCGGTCATCCGAAAGAGTTCGTCTCAATAGAAAGATCAACTGGTATCACCCGAACAGCTTGGGATCCAACACAAAGAGAGCGGGACGAAGCAGCTCAAGTAGACTCAACTAATTTGCACAGCATAAACTACTGTTTCATATCTCATTGTGAGCAAGAATCGTAGCTCTTGTTAACTCACTACTGTAAAAAGTTAAAACAACAGATTCAGGGGTTCTTTTGTTTTCAGTTGGGGGCATGACCAGAAAGATATAGAAAATGAATTAGGTTTAAATTTCTGCAATAAAAAGAAAACCAGTGTGTGTACTCGCAGCAGCAAGCAATTGAACTTCCAACAAAGTGAAAAATTACCATTATGGAGTCTTCTCTCCATTGTCATCTGAGATGAGGAGTTCCAGCTCATCAATAATGGCATCATAGTAGAAAAGGTATTGATCCATGGTCTGAACCATCCCAATTCGCTGAGACCTAAAGATGGCAATAGTATTAACAATATCCAGAGCAGACATATCTCCACCCAGTATTCTCTGGATGGTATTATGGATTGTGCAATATGTTCCTGTCCTACCAATACCTGCACTGCAGTGTACTACAATTGGTCCAAGACTAAGAGGCACATCGTGTGTTCGATTCAGAATTTCACGAACAGCAAGTGTGTCCTCTGGAACTCCATGATCAGGCCATTCAGGATACTGAATGTGTAAAACATGCAAAGGTGGTTCTTCTGACTCAATATAGTTCACCTCCAGATTTCGTAATATTAAGGAGGTATGACTCGTCTTTATACATTTCGTCACAACACATACATTCCCAAATGTTCTAGGCCCATCCTCTGCCTGAAAGTAATCCCCACACTTCACCATCTTGTAATTGTCAACCAATCGTGTAAGCATCACAATCACAGGACAGCGATTCTGAATAATCATTTCCCAGAAGTTTTCAAAGGTATGTGGTAGTGGACCTTGTGTTGCAATAAACCGGGACACCCTTTCTGATATCGATACAAAGCTTGCATTGATATATCCCCTCGCTGAAGGTCTATAGTCTTTACATGGGTCCAAAACGACCCTACTATTGTCAAATGGCAGAACATCAGTATAACGATTTTTGCTGATGTTTGTGCTGTCCAAAGCCACAGAGCATCTACTTTTCATCTCTGAAGCTTTCAACCTATTTTTCTGCAAAGCAGAGAATTCTGAGTCAATTTTGCCAGGAGAGTGACACCTTTTCTCCTTAAAGGCTCTGAGTGCTTCCAAACAGTAACTACGCTGATCAGGCGACAGTACGATTCTCTTCGGAACCGAATCAGCAGAGAAATTCAAAGGTTTTGTGACGGTGCCCGTGGCAGTAACTGGCGGCTCCGTGGAAGTGGTGGCGGAGGATAAGGGATTACCGGCGTTAGCCATCACCGATCTCCGGATCCGACTCTGAACTGATACCGCGCTAAGTGGTATCTATATATGACTAATTACTACTAAAAGATAGTGGTTTATGAAAATTTCCCTTTTTTTAATAAGTGACCCATTCCCTTTTAAATCAATGTTTGTCCACTCTTTAAAATAACAAGTTAGCCCAACTTATCATATTTTTATTTTAGTCAAATAATCTCAATAAAAATAAGATGTTTCTTTTATTAAAATAACTTTACAACTTAGTCTCCTTAATAATTACGCTAGGCAATTAGTAGGCGCGCTTTAGCTTCACGGACTCGTTCGTGTAGCGTGATATTATTTTTATTAAATTAATTCAATAATCTCATCTCATATCCAATAGTTAGTTAATTTTTAATTTAATTAATCCCTATAATTGCGGATTCGCTTGCGTAGCGCGGTGATGACGAAAGTCAATAAATTTCGTCCCGATCACGCATTTACTTGTGTAGTGTGATCATGAAATCTTATTATATTCTTTAATTTTTCTAATAATCAAGAAATAAAAGCGGACAGGTAAAACATGAAAATCATATAAATCACAATATTTCCAAAATCAATTCAAGCCAAGTTTTAAGTCAATAAAGCGACCGTGCTAGAACCACGGGACTCGGGGAATGCCTTGCACCTTATCCTCGGTCAACATAATTCCTTTCTCGAACTTTGTTTACGCGGACCGATAAAAATAAAGTCGAACCTTCCTTTGACTAGGGATTCAAATAAACGGTGACTTGGAACACCCCAAAATCAATTCCAAGTGGCGACCCTGAACAATAAAATAATCCCTATTTTAAAATTGTCACTTTAATTGGAAAAATTCTTTAACCCACAACAATCCATAATGTACATTACCTTTATCTTGGTGCGTAGAAAAGGGGTGTGACAGCTCTGGCGACTCCGTTGGGGATCAACCATAATTCGAGCTTATACATGTTGACTTTTTATTTGGCTTTATTAATTTTATAAATATTGTGATTTATTTGTGCCTAATGTGCTACCTGTTCGCTTTCACCGTTTTGATATTGTTGAACTGTACATATAAACTGTTTTCTCACGCACCCCCTCTGAGTCTTCTTGAAATTAAAATTGGGCATTTGCTTGACATAGCCCGCTTTCTTTGAGATAGCCAAGGTGCTTGTCACCCTGTGAAGGATTTTAGTCACACATGTTTTAGGCGGGGAGCACCACCAGTTAAGCCGGAAAGCAATGCTACCGGTACACTGACCCTCCTCGGCTCGAGTTGTCCACTCGAGTAAGCTAGTCTAGATACCTTCTCCACCAGGATTTAAACCTAGAAGAACAAACCTCGTGCCGGATATCCCTAGTAAGTTTGCTTTATGTGCATCACGTGCATTTGACTTAGCGAAACTCGGCACAGGGGTCGGGTCCGTATAAGACAGGTTTCCTCTTTGAGACCATCATGTTCATTTATGTGCTACTTGATACATCATTTGGAAGGCTTACTTGCATTTTCGACCGGCTTTAGAAAATTAGTGTAGCGGAATTATTAAAAAAAACAAAAAAAAAAAGGAATCATTCTCTTAATTTAGGACAAATAATCTTTTTTTTTAAAAAAAGATTTTGTAGTAGTATGGCGTGAGGTGCAAAGATTAATTTTCATAAAAATCAAAAGAGAAAAGTACCCAGTTTCACCGAACTACGCGGGTTTGATTCTCACCGGATGTGAGATACGTAGGCAACCTCCAACTCGTTCAGCCCACATTTAAAAAAAAAAGGAGTATAAAATTCTGCATGTGCATATTTCCAATTTTTTTTATTTTTTACTTTTGGTCACCTTTTACTATTTTGCCCTCTATTCCAGCCGTTTTGCCAAGACAGCCTTAAAATCTTCCTCAGAAGTGTTGAAGGGAAGTTTTTGTAGAATAGCTATTTTGTCCATCTTTGTTCGCTTTTTATCATTTTGCCCTTATGTCCGGACATATTTTTGTCGAGATAGCTAAAAACCTTCTACGGAAGTGCCGAAAGGTTGTTTTCGCAAAAAAATAGTCATCTTACCTAGTTTTGTCTGGCTATGTTTTCTGAGACAGCCTTTGGATCTCTCTCGGGAGTATCGAAGGGCCGTTTTTCATTAAAATAGCCATTTACTTTATTTTGTCTATTTCTTTTATTTTATTATTTTATCCCTATGCTTGGCCGTTTTTGCCGAGACATCCTTTAGGCCTTCTATGGAAGTATCAAAGGGTCATTTTCGTAATAATGGCCCTTTTCCTACTTTTTTTGTCTGCTAATTTAAGAAAAAAAAATAAATAATGAAAAATAGATCGAGTCCTAAATTATTTTTTTTAAGAAAAAAAAGAACAATCAGAATTTGCATATAGTTTAGGTAAGTCCTGACCCTTTTTATCTTATTCTTAGGTTCACCACAAAGAAGCAGTCAGAAAAGAGTAACGGACGAGACAACTCCTATGTTCTTGATCAGAGATAAGACCCCGAGTAGTCTCTGTAATTCGTGGGCTAGTTTTGCTACATGGGAACGGAATCAAGTATTTAATCACCTCAAGTTCCTCACAAACATCATGGAAATTAAGCCTAACAGAGATTTAATCGAGGCTCTAGTGGGTTTTTGAGACCCCGTGAACAATGTCTTCAGGTTCAAAGATTGTGAAATGACGCCTACATTGGAAGAATTAGGTGGGTTCACCGGATTGGGGAGAGACCTTTGCAGGAAAAAGCCTGCTGCTCCGAGAAAAGTTGGTGTGAACAACTTTTTAAAGAAGTTATGCCTCTGTCAAATTCCAATGGTTGTCTTGATCAAAGGTTGGGTTCCGTTGGAATATCTTTATGACAGATTTGGGGACGAGAAAGGGTTTGAAAACTTCTTGGGCATAGAATTCGTCAACCAATTGAGTTACGACACTTGGAGGGAGTTGAGAATCTTCGCGTTCATGATATCATTTCTAGGGATCATTGTCTTTCCAGAGCATGGTGGGTGCATCAAAATTTGATTGGTTGCAGTAGTCTCGTATTTTCAAAGTAGCGAGGATCATACCATTCTTCCCATGATTTTGGGAGAAATTTTTCGAGCTTTGACCCGCTGCCAAGAGGGTGTAGATTACTTCGAGGGATGCAATATTCTGCTGCAGATGTGGTTCATAGAGCACCTTTATCATCATATAATAGTAATAAATTTCAATGAAAACTGGCTGAATTACATTGGATGTCACCCAGACAGGGCCGCAAGTTGTAATCTTCTAGAGGGGGTGAGGGCCTGGCGGACATTACTTGGTTCATTGAGTACTGATAGAATCACTTGGAACTATTATTGGTTCCCTTCTACTAGGGTCATGCATATGCCGACGTATCGCCCGTTCTTCATACTCATGGGTTTCAGAGGTTTCCAACCCTACGCGTCCCTACGTGTCATGTGCCAGCTAGGGAGAGAGAGAAAAAGAGGCCCCCGATTGAGGACATGCGTCCGTTCGTTTGGGAATTCAATGGAGAGGAACCTCCAAGGGAGTCATATGCACAAAAGGTTAGGTTTGGTGGTCGATTTTCTGATCTGGAGGAGATGGTAGCTGATCGTGAACGTGGGGAGGTAAGCCTCGCATACCTTGAGTGGTTTCATAACCAGGCTATCCCCGAGCAAAGGCCAGAAAGATCCATACGGCATGCAGTTGATTGGGAGGAGGAGATCGAGGCCAGAGTTAGAGAAACCAGAAAGGAAGTGGCACAAGAGTTCCAATCTCTTATTCACATATTACAAGAAGATAAGGGCATTCTGGAGACAGCCATGGACGTACAACAGGCTGATTTTGAGCGGGAAAAGGCTTAGTGGGCACAAGAGAGGCGAGCACTCAAAGCTCAGATTAGACAGAAAAAAATGATCACTACCGCTCAACAACAAGAAGAAAGAGAAGCCCAGTTCAAGATGGTCCGTGATCACGAGCGTAGAGGTTTTACTCCATTAATCCAAGGTCTGAGGGAGCAGATAGGGGGAGTCGAGTCAAGCAAGGAGAGACAGATCGCGGAGTTTGAAGTAGAAAGACATCACTACCAAAGTACGATCAATCGGTTGGAGGGGGAGTTACTAGAAAATCGGCGCCAGAGAGATATGGCCTTGGACCGCGAGCATGATGTGCTGGATCTGGCTGAGATCGGTGGTCACCAAAACCAAGAGTTGCATTTGGCTCAGGAATACATTAAGGGAAAGATCCTCGAGGTAGCCACATATACCTCAAGAGCATGCAGGAGTTGCTAAGGAATGACGCCTGAGCGGTTTGGAGAAGTGTCATTGAACGTTGCTCGTCATATATCTGCAGACTTGGAGAGGATATACCGCAATGTTGGGGTCATTCGCAGGAACATGCGCCTTGATTACAGTGATGCTGGTGGACTCTACCGTTGAGATCAAAGTCTTCTTTAGTTAGCAGTCCTTTCGATTATTCTTTTGTTATCTTTGAGTTTATAAGAGTCTTTTGTTGTTTTGAGTCTTGTTATTTTGCCTTTTATTTTAAAAAAAAAAAGTCTGTTTGAGTCAATCTGGTCTTGTTTAATTGTTTATCTTTATGTTATTCTTGTTTTTGAGTCTTGTATAAAAAAATATATATATGTTGAAAAATCAATGAAAAAGATTTTGTTTAGAAAAATTCGAAAAAAACCAAAAAGATTTTTGTTTTGTAAAAAAAATGGTCATGTTCCTGTAACTACGTAATGATCTGAT
>NW_017686163.1:0-6427 GCF_001879085.1 Nicotiana attenuata | reverse complement strand
AATATGACATCAAAATCAACCATATCCAAAAGTAACAAATCCACTCGAGTCTCAAGACCCCCAATCACAACTATACAGGAAAGATGGACACGATCTACCACAATAGAGTCACCCACCGGTGTAGACACATATGCAGGAGCACTCAAAGAATCACTAAGCATGACCAGATACGGTGCAAAATAAGATGACACATATGAGTATGTAGACCCTGGATCAAATAGAACTGAAGCATCTCTACTACAAACCAGAACAGTACCTGTGATAACTGCATCAGAAGCCTCAGCCTTAGGCCTGGCTGGAAGGGCATAACATCGGGGCTGGGCCCCACCACTCTGAACTACGTCCCTGGGACGGCCTCCTGCTGGCTGGCCTCCACCTCTAGCGGCCTGACCTCCACCTCTAATACCTCTACCTCCACCTCTAGCACCTCTACCTCCACCTCTAGCTGGCTGAGCGGGCTATGGAACACTCGGTGCCTGAACCATGGCACGGAAACCCTGGTGCTGAGAACTGCTCGGTGCTCGAGGGCAAAATTAAGTAATATGCCTCGTGTCGCCACAAGTAAACAGGCCCTCGGCTGCTGGGGCTGACGACCCTGAAAACTCTGAAGCGGAGGTGCACTAATAGGAGCTGGTGGTGCACTGTAGGACTGCTGATCATAATACTGCATATGAAAACCACGGCCACCTGAAGTACCGTGAGAAACCTGAAGTGCTGACTAAAATGGCCTGGGAGGATGGCCTCTACCAAAAGAATCCCTGCCTCCAGACGAGGCACCACTGAATGTTCCTGAATGACGAGGCCTCTTGTCAGACCCCTGACCACTCTCCTGTGACAGAACCATCTCAACTCTCCTGGCCACATTGGCCGCCTCTTGAAAGGAAATCTCACTCCCCGTCTCCTTAGCCATCTGCTATCGAATAGGCTGAATGAGTCCCTCAATGAACCTCCTCACTCTCTCTCTCAGTGGGAAGTATAAGAAGAGCATGACGGGCCAAATCAATAAATTTGGTCACGTACTGAGTAACAGTCATAGAACCCTGCTGGAGATGCTCAAACTGCCTCCGATAGTTCTCCCTCTGAGTGATAGGAAGAAACTTCTCCAAGAATAGCTGAGAAAACTAATCCCAAGTCAGAGCTGGTGACCCAGCAGGCCTAGCGAAACAATAATCTCTCCACCAAGCCTTGGCAGATCCAAACAGTCGAAAAACAGCAAAGTCGACCCCATTGGTCTCCACTATCCCCATGTTCCCGAGAACCTCATGACAGCTGGCTAAATAATCCTGGGGATCCTCAGAAGATGCACCGCTGAAAGTGGTAGTGAAGAGCTTGGTGAACCTGTCCAATCTCCACAAGGCATCAGCAGACATAGCTGCTCCATTGCCGGTCTGAGCTACCACACCCGGCTGAACTGCTTCAGCTGGCTGAGCTGCTGGAGTTTGAAACTGGGGAGCCATCTGCTCCGGAGTGTGGGTAGCGGGAGTCTGTGCTCCTCCCCCAGCCTGAGAGACGGTTGGTGCTACAGGAAGTAACCCTGCCTGAGTGACACTCTCCATAAGGCCCACTAGATGGACCAGAGTGTCCTGGAGTACTGGGGTAGCAATGAACCCTTCTGGGACCTGAGCTGGGCCCACCGGAACTACTTGGGCCGGAACCTCATCGTCAAGCTCAACCTGAGGCTCCGCCGCTGGTGCTGCTGCTCTGGGCTGAGCTCTGCCCCTGCCTCGGCCTCTAGCATGGCCTCGGCCTCGCCCTCTGCCCCTCGTGGGAGCTGCTGCTGGGGGCTCGGGCTGCTGATCAGTGGATGAGGAAGCGCGTGTTCTCGCCATCTGCGAAAGAACATAGTAGAAATTCAATTAGCATTGAGAAACCAAACCGCACGACAGGAAAGAATAGATGTGAGGTTTTTCCTAACTCTATAGCCTCTAGGGGACAAATACAGACGTTTCCATACCGATCCCTCAGACTCTACTAAGCTTGTCCGTGAATTGTGAGACCTAAGTAACCTAGGGCTCTGATACTAACTTGTCATGACCCGGATTTTCCACCCTCGGGAGTCGTGATGGCGCCTACTAGTGAAAGCTAGGCAAGCTAACCAATTGTATTGTTTACCTTTTTCCCATTTTTAATCCTTTAACAATAAAGAAACAACATCATATAAACAACGGAATTTAATAAGCGGAAGACTGAATTGTAATATTTTAATAATGATACCAATACCCATTCATAACACAAACTACCCAGAACTGGTGTCACAATTTCACAGACGGTCTAGGAATACTACAAATAAAGGTCTGAAAGATTAATACAACACTGTCTCTGGAATACATGAAAGAAACAGAATGAAAAGATAGAAGGAGACGCCAAGGTCCGCGGACGCCTGCAGAACTACCTCGGGTCGCCTGATGAACTGGAAGCAGCAATCTCATTGCGGTCCAAAAGCTACAGTACCAGGATCTACACAAAAGAGTGCAGAGTGTAGCATCCACACAACCGACCCCATGTGCTGGTAAGTGCCCAGCCTAACCTCGACGAGGTAGTGACGAGGCTAGGACCAGACTACCAAATAAACCTGTGTAGTTAAATCATATACAGCGGAAAGTAATGGCAGATATTTACAGTTAAAGATGGGAGGGGAAAGCATGCTGCGGGAGTATCAGATAACAACAGAATACCAGAGAGGAATGTAAAGAAACCAAAATTCAATTGCTAACAAGAATAAGAGAAAGAAACACAGTATTCACTTTCATCTCTTTCTTGTTGCAGGCGTGCAACCCGATCCCATTTCAAATATTACCATGGCGGCGTGCCACCCGATCCCATTTCATATATCTTGTTGCAGGCGGGCAACCCGATCCCATTTCATGTACCTTGTTGTAGGCGTGCAACCCGATCCCATTTCAAATATTACCGTGGCGGCGTGCCACCCGCTCCCATTTCAAATCAACACCAATCACAAAAGAATTCCGGCAAGGGAACAAGAGTATAACAACAATCATATCCCGGCATGGGAAACAATATCAAAAGCATTAACATCCCGGCAAGGGAGATAACATTAAAAGCAACAACATCCCGGCAAGGGAGATAACATTAAAAGCAACAACATCCCGGCAAGGGAGATAACATTAAAAGCAACAACATCCCGGCAAGGGAGACAACATCATAATCCTCTTCTCTTTTTCACATTTACTTCACAACTCAATTCGCAACTTGAGCCAATACTCTATAATGCTTAATTGCCAATAATACTTCCACAAATCACTTCACAACTTGAGCCAACTCATCAAGGTTCAATTATCAACATTACTACCACAAGCCTCGTTCAACAATAGAAATCCCCACATAAGGCATGAACAATACAAAACGGAGTCACATTAATCATAGTATAAGACTCACGGGCATGCTTGACACCAATGTATAGATACTCGTCACCATGCCTATACGTCGTACTCAACAATTAACACATAGCAGATAAGACACGACTCCTAATCCCTCAAGCTAAGGTTAGACCAAACACTTACCTCGATGCCACGAACACAATTCAAGCCTCAACTACCGCTTTACCTCTTGATTCCACCACGAATTCGCTTGTATCTACCCACAAGTTACTTAACTATATCAATAAATGCTAAATGAATCAATTCTAATGCATGAAAATAGGTTTTTCTAAAGTTTTTCCCAAAAAGTCAAAAATCGATCCCGGGCCCACATGGTCAAAACCCGAGGTTCGAACCAAAACCCGATTATCCATTCACCCCCGAGCCCGGGTATATAATTGGTTTTGGAATCCGACCTCAATTTGGGGTCTAAATCCCTCAATATTCTTAGGTTTTACCGAAAATTCCCAATTCCACCATGAAAACCCTAGATTCTAGGATGAAATCTTGTAAAAAGAAGTTAAGAAGTGAAAGAAATGAGTTTAAAATCACTTACTTGTGTTTTGGGAAAGAAAGAGTGTTTGAAAAATCGCCCCTTATGTTTTAGGTTTCTGAAAATGGAAAAATAACTGAAAGGTCCGGTTTATATACTCCTCTCACGCCCTCACCGCGGACCGTATAAAAAGGACGGCGACCGCGGAGCTCCACCGCGGACTGCAAAATATCGAGCGCGGCCACGAAGGCTTGGCCTAGCTTACCGCGGACCGCATAAATCCCACCGCGGTCGCGGAGGCCCCACCGCGGTCGCGAGAAAGCACTGCGGACCGCGAAGCCAGGTTCAGAGACCTGCAACTTCTCTGAACCTGCAACAGTTAATTTTTTTCTAAGTCTAAATCCACTCCGTGGCCTATCCAAAACTCACTCGAGCCCTCGGGGCTCTAAACCAAGCATGCACGCAAGTCCAAAAATATCATATGGACTTGCTCGTGCGACCAAATCATCAAAATAACATCAACCACTATGATTTTAAGCCTCAAATTCATGAAATCACTTAAGAACATCAAAATTTCCAATTTCCTCAAATAAGGTCCGATTTATATTAGACAGACTCCGATTCTTACCAAACTTCACAGATTCAACTAAATTATTATTTCAAACTTGTACCGGGCTACGGAACCAAAATACGGGCCTGATACCATCAATTTCATCATCTTTCATTTCTCAAAATCTCTGATATTTTCCAGAAAACAATTTTCTTCAAAAATTTATTTCTCGGGCTTGGGACCTCGGAATTTAATTTCGGGCATACGCCCAAGTCCCATATTTTCCTACGGACCCTCCGGGACCGTCAAATCACTGGTCCGGGTCCGTTTACCTAAAATATTGACTGAAGTCAACTTCAATTCATTTTAAAAGCAAAAATTTCATCAATTTTTTTCCCACAAATTTTCACATAATAGCTTTCCGGATACACGTCCGGACTGCGCACGCGAATCAAGGTGAGGCAAAAAAGGAGGTTTTAAGGCCTCGGAACACGAAATTTACTTTCAAAACGAGTGATGACCTTTTGGGTCATCACATCCTCCACCTCTAAAACAACCGTTCGTCCTCGAACGGACATAGAAAAGAAGTACCCGAGTCGGAGAAAAGATGGGGATAACGGGTCCGCATATCGGACTCGGACTCCCAGGTCGATGCCTCTGCAGGCTGACCTCTCCACTGAACACGAACAGAAGGGAAACTCTTCGATCTCAACTTACGAACCTGCCGGTCTAGAATAGCTACCGGCCCCTCCTCATAGGACAAGTCCTTGTCCAACTGTACAGTGCTGAAATCTAACACGTGGGATGGATCGTCGTGATACTTCCAAAGCATGGACACGTGAAACACTGGATGCACGACTGATAAACTCGGCGACAACACAAGTCTGTAAGCCACCTCTCCCACTCGCTCAAGAATCTCAAACGGGCCAATGAACCTAGGGCTAAGCTTGCCCTTCTTTCCAAATCTCATCATGCCCTTCATAGGCGACACCCGAAGCAATACCCGCTCGCCGACCATGAATGCCACATCACGAACCTTACGGTCGGCATAACTCTTTTGCCTGGACTGAGCTGTACGAAACCTATCCTGAATGATCCTGACCTTGTCCAAGGCATCCTGTACTAGATCCGTACCCAACAACCGAGCCTCTTCCGGCTCAAACCACCCAACCGGCGACCGACACCGCCTACCATATAACGCCTCATAAGGAGCCATCTGAATGCTCGACTGGTAACTGTTGTTGTAGGCAAACTCCGCTAAAGGTAAAAACTGATCCCACGAGCCTCCAAAGTCAATAACACAAGCTCGGAGCATATCCTCCAAAATCTGAATAGTACGCTCGGACTGCCCGTCCGTCTGAGGATGAAATGCTGTGCTCAACTCGACCCGTGTGCCCAACTCATGCTGAACTGCNCTGATGATGAGCCATTCACCGAGAGTGAGTCACACTTCGCCGATGCAAAGTTCTACTTGAAGAACCGCATTGTGAAGGAGCTAAAAGCTGATGATGTATGAAAAGCAAGAATGATGAGCCCACAACTAAAAGAGCTGAGGTGACTGCTGGTAGAGCCAAGACTGTTACTGAGGAGGTACAACCTAATTCGAATAAATGTTATAGAGGGGATATTGCATCTTATGGCAAGAAAGTAACTCATACACTCCAATATGTCCCTAAAAGGAAGAAAGATGAAGGTGAAATCATCTAATCTCCAAACTAACATGCTAAAGGAGTTAACTCTTCCGGTAAAACAAATTGAGGCAATAAAGTTATCCTTAAAGCCACTTGTAGGGTTTGCAGCCCAAAATCATTTGTAGAATGTGGCACCCGCTACAAAGCGAACAATAAAGGTTTTGATCCCAACGCAGGCTATTTGCAAAAGCTGGATACAGTTTAGCCCTCAAAAGTTGGGAAAGCTCCCGATCAGAAGTTGCGACAAGGGCAACCACGTGAAGGTTTCGGGAATCAAAGCAACCGTCACCAGTGCGCATCTCCATAGAAGGGCAGC
>NW_017686162.1:0-6427 GCF_001879085.1 Nicotiana attenuata | reverse complement strand
AATAGTTTCTAAACGAGTGATAAAATCAGTGAGTAAAAATGATAAAAACGTAAACAACCTCTCGGGCAAAACATGTACCATAAACCGCCCCATAATATCAATAGAACCAACCCCTCGGGCAACCTCACAATCACTCGTAATCAGCCCCTCAGGCATAACATGAATCAAGAACCGCCCCTCGGGCAACATGGGTCAAGAACAGCCCCTCGAGCTACAACACATCACACACACTGGGTACCCGCGCTCACTGGGGGTGTACACACTCCGGGAAGGGACCCTTACGGCCCAAGCGCAATAACAAGACATCTCGTGGCATAATCAATCCGGCCCCCGTCCTCACATAATAAACAGGGTCATCACACTAGGTACCCGCGCTCACTGGGGGTGTACAGACTCCTGGAAGGGCCCCTTACGACCCAAGCGCAATATCAAGCCATCTCGTGGCATAATCCAACAGACTCTCGGCCTCATATCAATCACAAGCCACCTCGTGGCATAATAAATCTGGCCCTCAGCCTCTCATATATCACAATTGGTACCACATGATGCGACGCGCAGCCCTATCCCATAGTATCCTCACAACACAGGCCCTCGGCCTTACTCAGTCAGAATCTCACAAGCCACACAGGAAACACTAAAACAATTACCCGGCTCAAATCATTTATGAAATCAAAGGGGTGAATAAAACCGAGTTATGAAAACAGTAAGAATATAATGTGACTGAGTGTAAACATTAAATCAAAACAGTGAGGTAAAAACAGTACTAAAAGCCCCTAAGAGTCCAAACAATCGGCACAAGGCCCAGACACGACATTTAGTCCCAAACACAATAATATTTTCCAAGATATAACAATATCAAATAGTTTGCAAGTAAAATACGCGAATTAATAGTCGTACGGGATGGACCAAGTCATGATCCCCAGCGGTGCACGACCCCACGCTCGTCATCTAGCCTGTGCATCACCTAAAGTAGCACAACGATGTGAAATCCGGGGTTTCATACCCTCAGAACAGTATTTACAGTCATTACTTACCTCAATCCAGTCCAAACTCTAGCCCGCGATGTCTTTGCTTCTTGAATCGGTCTCCGAATGCTCCAAATCTAGCCAAAAGCATATTCATACCATCAAAATATGCTAAGGGAACAAAGTCCACTCGAAAATATCCAATTTATACCAAAAATCCCGAAATTGGCCAAACCCGACCCACGGGCCCACATCTCGAACTCGATAAAATTTATGACAAAATGATCTTCATCCTCCCACGAGTCTATACATACCAAGAACACTGAAATCGGAGTTCAATTGACCCCTTAACTACCCATTTTAAGGTCTCTAAATCTCAAGCCCTAATTACCCATTTTGCACTGATTTTCCCCAAAATTTCACCACTAGTTAGGCCTTTAATCACAGATAAACGAGTTATGAAGTCAAGAATCTTACCTCCAAGAGAATACCCTTTGGTTTTCTCAAGAATCCCTCTCAAAAGCTTCAATCCCGTTCAAAAATTGTGAAAAAATGAAGAAGGGTCGCGGATGGGCTATTTAAATACTGCCCAGGTATTTGTACATCGCGATCGCGGGAGAAGAGATGCAATCGCATAGAAGAAATAGTTGCTGGCCCAAAGTGTGCTATGCGATCCCGAACAAATCAATGCAATCGCATAGAAGGAAAATGCTACTGTCCAAATTTTGTGCTACGCTATCGCAGACAAATCAATGCAATCGCATAGGAGGAAAATGCTACTGTCCAAATTTTGTGCTACGTGATCGCGGACAAATCGATGCAATCGCATAGAAGGAAAATGCTACTGTCCAAATTTTGTGCTACGCGATCGCGGACAAATCAATGCAATCGCATAGAAGGAAAATGCTACTGTCCAAATTTTGTGCTACGTGATCGCGAACAAATCAATGCGATCGCATAGAAGGAAAATATGGCAGGTTGACATTGTACTACGCGATTGCAGCTATGCTTATGCGATCGCATACAAGGAAACGCCAGATAGCAGAACAGTAGTTCAAACATATGGAAAAATGACCCGTGGCCCACCTGGAACACGCCCGAGGCCCCCTGGACCTCAAACGAACATGCCAACCAATCCTAAAACATCATTCAAACTTGTTCCAACCTTCGGAACGCTCAAAACAACATCAAAACACCAATTTTTCATCGGATTCAAACCTAAGAATTCCAAAGACTCTCAAATTACGCTTTTGATCAAAAAGTCTATCAAGCCACGTCCGAATGACCTGAAATTTTTCACACACATCCCAATTGACATAACGGACCTACTGCAACTTTCGGAATTCCATTCTGACCCCTATATCAAAATCTCACCTATCAACCGAAAAACGCCAAAATTCCAATTTCGCCAATTCAAGCCTAAATCTCTTTCGGGCCTCCAAAACACATTCCGATCACGCTCCTAAGTCCCAAATCACCTAACGGAGCTAACCGAATCATAAAATTTCCGATCCGAGATCATATACTAACAAGTCAAAACTTGGTCTAACCTTTCAAGTTTTAAGCTTGAAACTGAGAACTGTTCATCCAAATTCATTCTGATTACCCTGAAAACCAAAATCGATGATTTACATAAGTCATAATACATCACACGGGGCTAGTCATGCCCGAGAACTAGCGAGCAAAGTGCAAAAGCTCAAATCAACCGGTCGGGTCGTTACAAGAAGCCTCTCCGCGATCGCGTAGAAGAAATTTTTGTTGTCATAGGACTTATTTTGGAAGCATATATCTTGCAATCTATAAGGAATTTGGAGATGACCTAAAACTGAAAGTTGTAGCCTTTTATGTCTAGTTTTCAGAAAATCAAACCGTTTGTCATTTGAAGTTTCGTACAAAAAATTATGGCCATTATACTAAAGGCTGTCTGGCAGAGTTTGGCAAGCATATTGGAGTTTTTTCATCACGATCGTGGGAACACGACCGCGATCATGAAGGTTAAAAACTGAGCTGGAAATTTGTTGAATCGTGATCGCGAGGTTGGAGACTGCGATTGCGAAGAAGGACCCATGGCAGAAAAATCACAATTCGGGATTTTGAGTTCATTTTCTTCACTTTTTCTTGGAGCACCAGGTGATTTTTGAGGAGAAAAACACCCAAATTTTGAGGGTAAGTAATTTTATCTTTGTTTTGATTATATATTTTATTTTTCCATGGATTACCTAAACTAAGGATTTGAAGAGAAGAAATTGGGGGGTTTTGTCTAAACTTTCCTAAAGTGAATAATCGATTTTTGAACATCGACTCGGAGTCGGATTTGAGTGAAATTAGTGTGGATGGTCACGTAATTGAATGGGTTATCGGATTTTGTGAGTTTTATCGGGTTCTGAGGTGCGGGCCTGTATTTGACTTTTTTGTTGACTCTGAGTAAATGTGGAAAGACTCGACCTTTATCATTTGGAATCGTTTCCTTAAGCGTTATTTGATGTTTTTGAGTTATTTTATCTAGATTCGAGCCGTTCAAAGGATGTTTCACCCGAGAGGGTCATTTTAGAGTAATAACTTAGCTTCTTTGAAGTAAGTTTCTTGCCTAACTTTGTGTGAGGGAACTACCCATTAGGATTTGAGTTGTTTTGTGCTATTTGTGTAATGTGAAAGCTGTGTATGCGAGGTGATGAGGGCGTACTCGGGCTTATATGTTAAAATTGACGGTTCATACTCTTAGGCTTCTTTCATGTATTTATTTGAAATTGTTAGCACGTGTTATATTTTTATTTGTCATGTTCACTATCACATGCTTGATTTGAAGTTGTTGTTACATGTCTTATCCTTTACTTGTCAAGTATACTCTTATATGCTTTATTTGGAGTCGTTACCCTTTTTTATAGTTATGTGACCTCCTTTAATATTGAGTTACTCTTAATTGAAATTGTTGTTACATGATATACTTTCGTTGTCGGGTTATTCTCATGCATGTAGACGTAGTTACTAGTTCATGCCTTCTCTTTCGTTGTTAGCTTATTCCACATAGTAGAATTTGGAAGTTTGATGTTTCATGGAAATACCTTCATTATTGAGTTTCTTCTTAAGCAATTAATTGGAGTTGAAGTTATTGAAAGTCATTAATCTATTTTAATTGAAGTTTTATTTAAAGGGAGTGTTGATCATTGTTGAGTTACTTTCCCATTTAATTTGTTCTTATTGAGATTCTTTTCACATTATGTTTGAGCTATGGGCTATGTGATATGATGATATTTGTATCGTTGTATTAGAAAGATTGTGGCCTATGGGCACTTGTGGTACGAGTTGATATGTCATGTCGTTGTGATGTTAGCACATGNCTTATTGGGCATGGATCCCAAATTAACCTTTTTAAAGGCCTTCTAATCCTCTGGATTCTTCCTAGCCCAATAACTCCTCTCAGCCCAATATATTGTTTGGGCTGATTCATAACACAAACAGCATATCACTTTTCAAAGGAGCTACAGTAACTCCTTTTGTGAGCCAATAAAATCGGTTTATTTGACCGTAATTACCGAGATACCCTCCCTGACCCATATTGCAACCGGATGCACCTCAATCTTCAACTGGAGGCAGTTCAAATTCCCTTTTATATATAGTAGTAATAATATTTTCTTGGAATTAGTATCATATTAGACAACTATTTCTACTCTAATAACATTGTTTACTCGTAAAACGGTTCAATTGAATTTATACGCGATTTCTAGACAAGTGAATTGATTCGATGCTGAAACAATAAAATAATTGATGAAAAATGCAATAATTAGCCTTGGAATCAAGATAAGATAACAGAATTAGTAATTTGGGGAGTAAGGCTTCCGGGCACAACAGCGATCAAATCCAGTAACAAGAAGATAAAAATAGAATCCCTCCGTTTCAAATTAAATGAGCTAGTTTGACTCGGCACGGAGTTTAGGTATAAAAAAGACTTTTGAAATTTGGTCTCAAAAGCTCAAGGGGTAAAGCTTTATGGGGCCATGACTTTTGTGTGGTTATAAAAGCTTCTCATTAAGGGGTAAAATGGGTAAAATGAGGAGTTTAAATTTGAATTATTTCCAAATTTAGAAATGTGTCATTTATTTTGGAACAGACTAAAAAGGAAAGTACCTCATTTAATGTGAAACGGAGGGAGTATAGAGTTTTGGATTAATTATACTATAAGTTTGCCAGAAAATTCGTTTCATTTATAATGATGGTGGAGCTCACTATTTATAGCTGCACCTAGGGAACAAGGTCCTAGGATCAAGCCCCTCTTAAATGACAATTGTGAGGGCCATTGAAGTATGTGTAACGAAAGACAATGAATGTCATATTCTCTGTAACCGACCGTGAACTTAATGCTATGGAATATTCTTCACTGAATGCTACCGGGTGGCAGGCATTTATTTCTCCTTAATGAATATTATTCTCTCTGGTACCAAATGAAATCGTTGCCTACGGTTCTGACTGTTTTCTGTCTTCGGCGTCATGTGTCGCTTTCTCACATAATCATTTAACATGAACATAGTTTACCTTATACAAACTGCTCCTTGATGACCAAATGTCATACATTTTTTCTTTTATTATATCTCAAAAAGAACGTTATAGTACTTCCTTATTTAGAAATAATTTAACTTTAAATTTGTCAATTTATCCTTAATAAAATAATTTATAACTATACAAATTTTTATAGCTTATTTTTAGACCATAAACTTTAAAAAAGTTCGTTACTTTAAGATTTCGTGGCCAGTCAAATCGGCAAAATAAATTGGATCGCAGAAGTAATTAACAAAAAGGGAGCACTATGGTAGTATATTACTGCATAGTAATCGTACAACAAAGAGGGAGTCTCACGACCCCAGGTTTATTACATAAACGTTCCCTCAAGGAAACTATTACTCAACATATATCTAATAGAAGCAACATATCATGGCCATCTCCTTGGCATTATTCCTGACACCATGCTGCTCATTAATAACTGATTCTGCAACAAAAAACATAAAACTAGAAGTCATAAAAAAGAAAAAAGATCAGCACCTTTCCTCAGATAACAGTCCCGCTAGCTATTAATATATACAAGTATACAGTCAATTAAAAGAAGAGTTCGTATATGAAGCATTTTCACGGTAACTTTTTCACTAAAATTCAGTTTCCTTATTTTTCTACCCTTTTTATTTTCTTCACATGCTTTACAATTTTATAAATTAGCTTTCCCTTTAAAAAGATTTTTTACACTATCAGTATGATTAACCCGTTATGACAGGTTATCAGTATTATTTTATAAACTACTAGTACCCCTACTATCGACAGTATATAATAGTTACTCCTCTTTTAACTTGTATAAAATAATTTACAGTAACACATAAATATTAAAGTAGCAAAAAAAAAAAAACAACTACTTACGTATCCACAGATCGATTTGAAGGGAACATGCAAATTCTATTAAAATAAAAAGAAATTAACTT
>NW_017686161.1:5435-6427 GCF_001879085.1 Nicotiana attenuata | reverse complement strand
AGTCATGGAAAATCGGTTGTCATCGGCTACTCATGTAAACGTGCCCCAACATTCTTTAGACCAATGGCATCATCTATAGCAATATACTCCCACTGCATGATGAAGCTGTTTCTATGTGTCTCTTCATCCATCCAAATCTAGGTGATAACCCGTAAGAAATCTACAAGGATAGAGTCCATGATTGCGTAATTGTCGATCAGGATGTGTATATTTGGCAGTGGAAAATCGTCCTTGGGACTTGCTCTATTTAAATCTCAATAGTCAACACACACCCTGACTTTCCCATCTTTCTTCGGAACTAGTACAATGTTGGCTAACCAGGTTGGTTACTCAACTACCCTGAGGACTTTAGCTTTGATTTCTTTAGTGACTTCCTCCTTGATTTTCAGGCTCATATCTGGTTTGAACTTTCTGAGTTTCTGCTTTACTGGCGGATACATTGGATTGGTAGGCAACTTGTGAGCCACTATGGATGTGCTCAGACCGGTCATGTCATCATATGACCATGCAAATATATCCTCATATTCTTTCAGGAAACAAATGTACTCTTCTTTCTCTGACGGTGATAAGTGAATGCTTACGCGAGTCTCCTTGACGGTTTTGGCATCTCCCAAATTTATTTCTTCCGTTTCGTCCAGGTTGGACTTAGGTTTATTCTCAAAGTTCTCTACCTCCCTAACAATTTCCTCAGGTATTTCATCCTCTTCTCTGAGTCACTATCCTTATGTTGCGTTGTCTCATTACATGTCACAGTCATCCGTTCATCAGGAAAAGTAATAATAATGCTGTAGAAAGAAAATGTGAAAGATAATAATGAATAATAAATAGTAATGCATTGATTAAATTTTGAAAATATCCAAAATAAGTACAGCTCGATGAATAGAGCAATTATTTTGAAACAAAATGCGTCTTTAAAACAAAATTACTGAAAATATCTTAAATTCCTAGCATGGCTATAAAAACAAATCAGGCTAAATGCCAAGCTACCCAGG
>NW_017686161.1:0-992 GCF_001879085.1 Nicotiana attenuata | reverse complement strand
GTAAAATAATTACTGGAAATATAAATGAGTATAAACAGAAATGAACATAAACAGAAATGACATAAAACCAATTCGAGCCCACTGAATTCACAGTGTTCCTTAAGGAATTTAATCCCCTCTTAGTACCCAAGGTTATGGATTATTTCCTCCAGGATAGAACGAATTACACACTGGTGTAGTGGACTTCAAACCCTAGTGTTTCAGCGAACACAAAGTTCGGTAGCAAATCACACTTACTTTTTGCTTTGTTTGATGCTAAAAGTATGCAGAAGAAGGAGAAGAAACTCAGAAAATCGTAGTGAAATTCTGAGCAGAATAGTGTTGTATTTATAGCCAAAGTTAGGCTGAAATCTGAAGAGGGTGCAACTCTTCAGAATGGCTGTTTATGCAAAACGCCCACAGCATAAATGTCATTACATAAATGGCCATTTACTCAATAATAAAGAGGGAAAATAAAGAGGGAAAATTGAAGAGGGTAGTTACTTTTCTGTTACCAAAACAGAAAAACGGATTGGATTTAATATTAATATTTAATATTAATATTTTGTTATTAAAACAAATATTTAATAATATTTCTGTTAATATTTTACTATTAACAAATAAATTTGGTCCAAAAAGTTAATCAATCAATCGATCATTTGACCGAATCCGAAGCCGTAGCCGTAGCCGTAGCCGTAGCCGTAGCCGAAGCCGAAGCCGAAGCCGAAGCCGAGCGAGCGACGACGACGACGGCGCGAGGCTTGCCTTCTTCTCAACTCTTTAAGAGCTAGAAGAAGAGCAATTGCTTATATACCCATAAAAAAACCCTCTTCCTCTTCCAATATGGGACAATGCCCATTTGCCAAGGGGGGAACTTAAAATTTCACTCAAAAATTTTATTTCCCTCCATTTCCCATTCACCCTCTTTTAAGTATTTAATATATTAATTAAACACATCCAAAACCCAACATAAATTAACAAAAGTTAAGAAAAAAATATTTAATAATGCACAC
>NW_017686160.1:0-6427 GCF_001879085.1 Nicotiana attenuata | reverse complement strand
AATACAACAGGTTCAACAGAGAATAAGGAAAAAGCATATGAAAATCAATTAGAGTTCGTTTTAAGGTAAACAAAATCGAAAAATAGGGAAAATACAACGGGTTAAACAAAAATAAGAAAAATATAAGTCAAACACAAGAAAGGGAAGAGTATCAATCAGAAATCGGTAACGAAGAAGGGAAAATCTCAAACCCTAGTTGAGACTGACACCTTGAATCGGACCAAAAATGCAAGGACCGTTCAATATAACATGTATAGAGATGAAAGATCGTCCAGATCTTCACAGAATCAAAGTAAATTGGCCCGTTATTGAGAGGTAGCTCTTGCCAAAAATAGGGCAAGAACTAAGTGATGCCAAAAACAATGCGTATAATGATAGAGTATCACAAAATAGGTTAGTATATTATTCATAACATGTGGATTGTTCAGTAATAAGGACATTACCCATATCAAATGAACAGCGGTTGTGTCATTGCCATCTAAGATCAAACTCTGCATACATTATTTAATTTTGTTACAGATTGAAAACAAATGTAATTACACCGAATCCCAAAATGGGGTGGAAAATATGGTATTGCGTCATCAGTTTATGCATTTAGGATACGCAAAAATTGTAACCACAATAAAAGTCGTAGTTATTTCGACAGGTAGTCTTTGGCAATATTCCTAAATGTGTATCAAATGGGTACTCCTTTTATAGTTTATACAACCAAATTTCTCTTATAGTCTATTCTAAAAGAACGAACTCTTTATAAAATTTGAAAGCAAATTAACTTAAACTATTATTTTTACCCTTAATAACAATCTTTTATAACCACACATTTTATAAGATGCAGAACAAAGCCAAATTTCCATATACTGTCCACCTAGGGGCACTTTCATCACTCGTTAATAGTTTTCCATTTTTTTTGCCTCTGCCGTTACAAAAGTATCACATATTTGTCCTTATATTTTCAAATCCAGCTAACGAAATCTAAAACAGAAGGAAAAATCCAAAAATTGTTATGGAAAAGGGAAAAAGTGTTCTCCTCGTATAGTTGAGGGGCAAGTTTTGCCCTTTGAAGTTTTCTTCATGATAATTCTAATTCATATTTTCGCCCATTCTTCACCTAGTACACAAAGCACTCATTCATTAAAATGTTGTTATGGATACACGAGCACCTAGCACTTATTCACTCAGAAAACATCACTTATTCATCTCACAAAAATCAGTCTGTCGCCATCTACCTTTTTCTACCCTATAAGGCCACTCATTATAACCACTAGTTTCCATTATAGCCTCGTGCACTAAACTCCCGTTCTGTGCAAGATTTAGGGAAGAACCGTATCACAAAAATTTATCGTATGCAGTCTTACCCTACATTTCAACCGTACCAATCTCCATCATAGCACCATCGTGAAATCAGCTTCCTTCACAATTACTCCACCACAACTCTCTTCTTCTACCTCTTTTCAGTCATACGCCCACATAAACCACTAGAATTGATAGCACTCACTCTCACAGGGATTAGAACACACCAACGACCGATTGCTCTCCTCCATTAGTACACACAACACATATATGGAGCACACAAATTCATTTTTACTATCTATGTATCTCTCTATTAAAAGCCCCACTGATTCCATTAACATAACCATCATGTGAACCGTTTAACCCTTACACCATCATGTTATCTGAATTTGAAAATAATGGCAGATCTGCGGGACGTTTGGAGGGGAAAAACATGTCCAACTATTAACGGAGAGTGAAAGTGACTCTAGGTGGATACTAAAGAGTCAATTTTTGGACCTTTTCCATACAAGATATTTAAAACTACAAGTTTCAAAGTTATAGCAAAACAAATGCTATGACATGTTTAAATTTACTAGTTTTAAAATTCTTCCTTCTTTTCTTAAACCTCGTGCAAGTGTAATAAGTTCATATAAATTGAAATAGAGAATGTACAAAACTAAACAGCAATGACGACATAAACTTACCAAGACTGTTGACTTGATCACGGTGGCCTGAGAAAAACCATAGGCTTTGAATTCATTAAGTTGTGTCACCTTAAGCATGGCATCCATGGCATCTTGATCCTCATTGTTTACGTCCTTCTTCATCATATGGTCATCCAACCATCCTTGAAGAATAGAATCTAAGTCTTTGTAGATTTTCTTCATCAATTTTATATGACCTTGGAAATCAAAGTATTTAAACAATGGGAATGGAATTGCATCATATAAAACAATTTGCCCTACAACATACATGATGCCCTTAAATGCTTTCCTGAAACGTTGTGCCTCTTCATCCTCCTCTATGTTGCAATATCTCTTGCCACAAATAGTCTTCACGACTATGTTTAAAGTCAATTGCTCAAACCATTTACTTATATTCACCTTTTGTATGTTGCTTTTCACTAGCGTCAACGAATATAATTCTTTGATGCTAGTTTCCAATTCAGAAACACGTATGTGTTTCATTTTCTCGAGTTTAGTACTCGAGAGTACTTGTTGTAGGGCTAATTTGCGCACTTGATTATAATAAGGACCAAAATTAGCATAAGTAAACCTCGCATACTTGTACCCGATGCTTTCACCAGCCATAGAAGTTGGTCGGGCGGCGAAATCCTTATCATGCGTTGTGAGACAATCCTTAGCTGCTTCCCAATTGTTGACAATCAAATAGGGATACATCCCTATTTTCAGTGTGAAGACAGGCCCATATTTATCGGCCAAAGCGCCCAATACTCGGGGAAATGGGATATTCTTATCAGTAGTACCACTCAGTTGACGAAGATGGCCTATAATAGGCCATGCCCCAGGGATTTCAGGGGCTAATTTTCTTGATGTAAGTGTTCTTCTCCATAAGATAATAGACAAGAATACAAAGGCTAAAAGCCCTATAAGAGCTTGAAAATGGGAAGAAAAATGATAATCCATTATTTCTAAGGAAAAGGAGGCTAGAACTGACTAGGAAAACTATATTGCAAAATGTTAGAGACTTTCTCTGTTAGTGCAGAACAAGGTCCAAGTTACTTATGGGAGATGATTTGATTTTTACTTTATGAAGTATCCACTTGTTTAGTGTAGAATCATGTACTCCCTCCGTTTTAATTTAGATGAACTTTTTGAAATTTGTAATGTTAAAAGTTTAAGGGGTAAAAGCTATATAGGGTCATGACATTTATGTGGTTATAAAATCTTTTTATTAAAGGTAAAATGAAGAATTTAAAATTAAATTATTTCCAAATATAAAAATATATCATTCTTTTTAGAACGAATTAATTAAAAAAATTTGTTATTTAAATTGAAACAAAGGGAGTATCTCTTATTTCAAGCTGCAAGTAAATTATTGAAGCAACATAACTTGTAGAACAAAAGGGATATGTTTGCAGCATATGATCACGTGAATGCATTGTAAGGGGGAATCTCTTTATCATTATTTTTGCATTTTGTCGTCCACATATTTACTTCTCCCTTTACTTTTTTAGTCCTGCCAAATGCCAACAACCAAATATATATATATATATCTTGCATACGACAACAAGCTAGCTAGCTTAATTAGACATTCAGATGTAGTGACGAAAATAAATTGAAAATATGGGGTAATTAGAATAATGAGGAGAGAATATTGATTAAATGCACCAGTAACCTTCTTGTCCCGAAAAGTTTTAAACCCAGAAGCCACTGAAATTTGATATTTAGAGCCCGTTTGGCTTAGCTGATTTAGGGTAGCTGATAAGCATTAGGTGCTGAAAAGCACTTTTAAGTGCTGAAACTGATTTAAAAAATAAGCACTTACGTGTTTGGATAAAAGTGCTGAAATTAATAATATGCAGCTGAAAACTGAGTATACGAAGAGTTTTGTTTTAAAAAGAAGTATTTTAGGGATAGAATCGTAAATATTTTGATCAAACTTAAAGTGCTTATAAGCTGAAATTTGATAAGTTGGGGGAGACCAACTTATGACTTTTGGCTTATTTTTGGCTTATAAGCACTTTTAATTTTACCAAACGCGTAGATAAGCAAAAAAATGCTTATAAGCCAGTTTGACCAGCTTATAAGCTTAGCCAAACACCCTCTTAATCTTGCCCCTTAACTCTTCAGGAATCTTATGAGCAAATTTTATGAAATATGCACAAGGTTTTGGCCCTCCAATTACCATTCTCCTATGGCAGACTGTACAAATAAATATGTGGGTTAATACTAATATAGTGATACAATGAGAATAATAATACAAAGATTGTTATGTGGTAAATAGGATTGTCTTATTAAGGGTTTTTGTAGTCCGAAATTAATAATACAGTGTTTGGTTATCGATACTAAAATCCGCATAACTTATGCAAAATTAACATTGAAAGCCAAACACTAGATGTAGTACTAATTATGTGGAGAAAATATTGATTCATGAAAATATTTTGTACCAAAACCAAACAATATAGTACTAATCCAAGAGTTCTACTCTTTCTGCTTATGTTATAAAGGCATACACAATTGTTGTTTTTTTGCAATTTAATTCTTACACATCAGAATAATATTTTTTCTTCGGCTAGGGGAACAAGTAATCTATGAATAAATGCTATTCCATTCATCTTAATTTGTATGAAACTATTTTCTTTATAGTTCATGCAAAAAAATGACCCATTATTTATATTTTGAAAATAATTTATATTTATGCAATAACATATTTATAGTTGCACATAATATATATAACTCATTTTACCTAAGTTCAAAAGTCTTTCTTTTTTCTTAAAATTCATGCCAAAAAATATCAATAATATGATCAGCCAATGTCCGATAGGAATCAGTCGAATGCGTCACATACTGCACCACTTCAATGGGTCATGCCACGTCAATATCGTGGGTTGAGGTCTTATACAATGAATGATATGAGTCAATCATTACACAATCAATCACTCAATTTTGACTCAATTATCCTTCATTACTCGGTCTTTACTTGTACTAGCATCAATGTTTTCAAATGCCTTTTTTTCGCACAAGTTTTTACTACTAAAAAAAAAGTTATCATAAATACCTAAAACGTAATGCTATACTGCGAATTACTTTAACAAAAATTTAGCCGTTAAAGTAATTCGCAGTATAGTACTGCGTATTATTAAAAAATTATTTTTTTAAGAAATTCGCAGTACAATACTGCGAATTATTTAAACGCAGTATAGTACTGCATTTCACTCTGATTTTTGGGCCCACCAATAATTAACTGACATAACAATAATTCAAATACATAAAACGTGGTATTGTACTGCGTTTTACATAAAAAAAAGTTCTGCACCCCAAAATTCTATCACATGCTGTGCGCACATGTGTTGAAGTGCTTTCAACAAGTTGGATATGGGGCAACAAACTATATTGATAGGCAATACAGTGTTGCTGCATATGTAGACACGTATAGTGGGAAGTTGCAGCCATTAGGTGCTGAGCATTATTGGCCGCCGGAACCTTTTAAGATGGTATGTAACAAGGACTATTTGCGCAAGCTGCAAGTGCAAAAGAGAACGCGTATACGGAACCAAATGGATGTTGGTGACACCGTTTATGCGCGTAAATGTGGCATATGCTCGCANTGTTCTTTTTCTTCTTCTACCTCTTTCAGTTTCGCATTCACCTCCGCAAGTTCCCGTTTATATTTTTTTTACGTTCCTTTTGTGCTTCACAATTCCGTTGTGCTTTCCATTTTTCTTCTCCCACCTCCTTCAGTTTCGCCCTCATGTCTGCAATAATTCTATTGCTTTCTCTTTCTTGTTCCCGTTGGCCTAAACACACATTATGAAGATACTGCAGTTGTTCTCTGTAGCATTCCTGATAACATGGTTCATCAACCCATTCCTCAAAATCACAAATAGGTTCACCGGGAACCTTGTAAAACTGGTTCATACAGTGCCAGTAGCAGCGTCCAACTTCACCATCGTCCCAACAATTTTGCATCGAGCATTCTTTTCCACAGTTGCACTTTGGTGGACGAAGAGGTTGAGCCATTTAATGAAATATTTGCTTTTAGTAAAAAAAACCTTACTTTTAAAGAAATATTTACTTTTTGTAATTTTTGAGAACACAAAATAACTACAATGAGCCCATTATTTATAGGCGAGACAAAATACATAAAGCGTGATATAGTACTGTATTTTATGGAGTTGTCTTGTCGTTCTGAAAAAGATGAAAACCATGTGAAAAAAGCTGCTTTATTGCAGAAAAATTTAATACTTAAAGCGTGGTATAGTACTACGTTTTATGGTAGTTGTCTTGTCGTTCTGAAAAAGATAGAAACCTATGTAGAAAAAAGTCTGTCTTTCTTGCAAGTAAAAATTTAATACGTTAAAGCGGTGTAATAGTACTACGTTTATGGAGTTGCTTGTCGTTCTAGAAAAAGATACGAAAACGTATGTAGAAAAAAGTCTGTCTTCGTTGACTAGTAAAAAATTAATAACGTT
>NW_017686159.1:5664-6428 GCF_001879085.1 Nicotiana attenuata | reverse complement strand
AACAGCAAGATCTTATTTGTAACAAGTGGTTTGTTGGTTGGTTAATTGGTCACATTTTATTCATGAAATGGCTTGGATTGGTATTAGTCTGGATACGGCAAAATCATTCTATTAGATCGAATAAGTACATTCGATCTAATAAGTACCTTGTGTTAGAATTGAGAAATTCTATGGCTCGGATCTATGGCCCTTTTGAGATATTGAGGTGTGTTGGGGAGGTTGCTTATGAGCTTGCCTTACCTCCCAGCTTGGCAGGAGTTCATCCGGTATTTCATGTTTTGATGCTCCGGAGGTATCACGGTGATCCGTCGCACGTGTTGAATTTCACTTCAGTCCAGTTGGACAAGGATCTATCTTATGTGGAGGAGCCAGTGGCTATTTTGGACAGGCAGGTTCGAAAGCTGAGGTCAAAGAACATTGCATCAATGAAGGTTTAATGGTGGGGTTAGCCGGTCGAGGAGGCGACTTGGGAGACCGAGCAGGATATGCGCAGCCGTTACGCTCATCTTTTCACTACTTCAGGTATGTCTCTATGCTCGTTCGAGGATGAACGAATGTTTAAGTATGGGAGGATGTAACGACCCGGCCGGTCGTTTTAAGAATTTACGCCTCGATCCCCTATTAACTGCTTTCCCTGTGTTTGTTTCTGCTATTGTGAGTTGTCGGGAGGATTTATCTGGAGTTCCGGAGAGTTTTGGGACACTTAGTCCCTAAATGAGAGTTTAAGCTTTAGAATTTGGACCGTAGTCGGAGCAGTGTGAAGA
>NW_017686159.1:0-2454 GCF_001879085.1 Nicotiana attenuata | reverse complement strand
AGCTATCCCCATTTCCAGCATGAAAAATGCTGGAATTGGGCTGAAAAAAGGACGGAATGCTGTCCAAATATGTTGTACTATCTGACACTAAGGAATTTAGGGTAGAATATGCTACTTTGATGCCATTATAGCCTACCATATAAAAAGAAAGTTATTCCTTCATTCTAGAGGGGTGAGAATCAGTATATCTTGGCCCAAAAACTTCAGAATACAAATCGCTGAAAGCTTTTCTGGCCTTAAAAACTTCAGTTTTTCTAGTGAGATCTCTAGGTTTTAGCTCATCTAGTACTCTGATTTTTCTGGGAAATTTGAGTGCTGTTTCTCGATTTTCTGGGCTTTTATTCTACTGCTGCTGCTTGTTCTTGGCTGTTGTTCCATCTCTAGATCTTCAGCTAGCAATCTCATTTGTTTTCAGCTGTTTTTCACTCATTAAGGTACTGATTCTAGCTCTCCCTATGTAACTGCATTGTTTAAATGATTATAAAATCAAAAATTGTAAATTATGTGAATGTTCTTTTATATAGTAGTGGATTATCTTGTTATAGATCTGTTTAATTTGTTGCTATATGAGCTTGAAAGTGTAATGGATGAATGTTCTATCATCTAGTATTTTCACATTTGTACTTGCAATTTCTCCTCTTAAGTGACCTTGTTTGAAAAGGGTTGCTTAGAGTGAATTTCATAATGATAACATTAAAACTGCATGATTAGTTACTGAACTTAGTTCTGTTTTTCCTATTCTATTGACTGACAATAGTATAGTGTATTGTCTGAGGTCATATGGCCTATAGGCTACCACTTGTGAATTTGGCCACTAGTTGGCCAAATCAGGATATGTTAGAAGCCAAAAAAGAACTAGAATCTGTTGTTGTTACTATACTGAAGCTGAGAACCTCATATGGTAAACTGAACCTGATAGATCAACTATATCCAAAGGGAGTTAGTTTTCATTGGGCTGCCAATTTTTCATCGAAAATTTTAATAGAATTAGTTGGTGTATTTCTATAGAATTTTAATGTGATAGAACAGTTGCCAATTTGGTAGCATATGTATTAGTAAATCATAATGTAAGTTTTTTTTTTTATTTCTGAATGTTTTAGTTTTGCCTAATGTATTGTAACTAATCAATACTCTAAATTTACATATGATGTTTAAAGCCATTACTGTTAGGAATTTGTTATGTATTTATATAGTTATTATAATGTAAGCAATGTTGCAATAGTCAAAGCCATGGGCTAGAAGCCGAAATTTGGCTTTGGTTCTGCAATTCAGATTGGGTCAGACTTACAAACTGACCCAGTTGAGAGAAAAAATGATTTTGAGCAAGTTTGAGCTTGGGCCATTAGGCTTGGGCATTAAGCCCAATAAGCTCGACTTCGGATATGGGCTTGCTTTTCAAATTACAGCATTAACTTATTCTGTTAAGTCATGTATAGTATAATCAATTTCATAAGTCAAATTATTTTCTTGCTTTGTGTTCAAATAAATCGAATAATAGTTTGAATTAATATATATGTCGTGCCAGTTTGTTGGCCTCAATCGCAAAGGCCTGACAGGCCCAGCCAGTAAATAATCGTGTCGGGGCCAGCCTAATGTTAGCCCAAGATGAGACATCCATGGTCAACTTAGAACTTGGAAAAAGCCTTTGAGGTTCTTTTACTTCTGGGCTTAATTTCGAGCCCAAGCGGCCTCAGCACGTTTATTTCTTTGATTGAATAACCCAATGAGCTACTGTTGGCCCAATTCCTTTATCCAAAATGATTAAAGGTGTAACACATCTACCCCAAGCATGTATACAATTAGTAGCCTTATATTGAACTTCGAATTAGTTTTAAATATGAACATTCGTAGTTTGCTTTAGGCGCGATTAATAAACCATCATGATTAAGGGTACGGTTCCCGTGACCTAGTTACGATGCCTAATTCCAAAACTCGGGTGTGCATTTCATGTAGCCCGACCATAACAACCTCGAACATAATAAAATAAACATGTCGCAAATTGCGGGTGCATTTCATGTAACGTGATTTGCAGTGTGTTCCATAACGGCAAGTGTACGACAATCGTAACTTGTTCAAGAATTAATTCCATAAATCTTAAAAAGCAGTTTTAAAATAATTAAAAGCGGTTGAAAGTTAAAATGCACAATATGTTTGAAACATGTAGTAAATCAGATAATTAGGCCAATTATTAATAGTTAAGCGACCGTGCTAGAACCACGGAAACCGGGAATGCCTAACACCTTCTCCCGGGTTAACAAAATTCCTTATCTAGTTTTCTGGTTTCGTAGACTTTTAAATAAAGTTAATTTTCCTCGATTTGGGATTTTTAAAATAAACCGTTGACTTGGGACGCCAAATAAATTATTCCAAGTGACGACTCTAAATAAATAAAAATAATCCCATTTCGATTTATGTTACTTAATTGGAAAAACTCCCTTATATACCCTCTCGAGT
>NW_017686158.1:5198-6428 GCF_001879085.1 Nicotiana attenuata | reverse complement strand
AAAAACTGAAGTTCATTCCAACACATACAATTCATATACTCACATATATCAAGGAAATCACTCACTCTCACAAACGAAGTCACATGCATGCAATTGGTACCATAAGCTTGCCCTTAATGTAAATCTCTACTAATGTAGGCTTGCTCGACCCAAAATCAATTAGGACTTTTTCATGGTTGTAATGTGGGCTAAGGGACGGGTAAGATACCTTTAGGAATAGTGACTAACCCTCCTAAGCACTTTAACACATCACATGAGCAATTTTTTTTTTAGTCGCTTAAATTTTTCAACCCACTTCTCATTCACAAACAATATCATCACACAAATACTCCCTTCTTCTTTAAGCACTCTATTAATTCATACCCACTAGCTGGAACAAGACACAATGTATTCATCTCTTTTTTTTCGTTTTTTTTTCTTGTCACTCAATTTTCGCAGTGATGTATTCGTTTACAAAACAAGTACACCTTTCATCCTTTTATTGGTTCCACTCAAAAGCCACCCCACACTTATTTTCTTCTTACTTCTTTTAGCGCTCCTCTCACAATTAAAGTGCTTTAAGAGGTAAAAGGATCAAAACAATGTCACTTAAGAACAAAAGGGTATAGGCCTGTAATGCGGGTGCCAAACAAAAGTCTAAAGGCTCAAAAGGGTTAACTAGGGACAAATTTTATTTGTGATAAGCAATAAAGCTCAAAAAGGTCAAAGAAAGCCTAAAATCATTTTTCAAACCGAGCATCACCTATGATTTCGCTTCAACTCACATACCGGGCAAGTTCTAGACACAAGTACAATACATGGACTACACAAACACTCACCACACATGGCATATGACTCATTCAGATCAGCTCATCAAGACGCTCTGTTACAAGCATTCAATTCAGTAACAAACATACAAATTAAGGCACTTTCAGTGAGATTCAACACTTAGGACTAAGCGTTACACTCTAGGGTCTATTGTGTTCAGGTGTGTCAGCGCTATGGGTTCTCTTTCAATTTTTTTTATAGCTCGTAGCCCATTACCCTAATCTACAAATAAAAAAAAACAAAATAAAAACTACCTATTCCCGGTTCAAGCTAAACCCTTGGAAAAGAACCGCAGCCTAAAGAAAAACCAAGGGGGAGTTGCTACACTACCTAAGAAAAAAATAAAAAATCTTTTTGGTGTTTTCTCTAGACTAACTTCCCTCAATAAAATCGTCTAAAAGATCCGTCATCAGGAAGAGCCTA
>NW_017686158.1:0-996 GCF_001879085.1 Nicotiana attenuata | reverse complement strand
TTCTGCTTGCGTAGTAAATCGGGTGCATCAGCTTATCTTTTCGCTGCCCCAAGACTGCTCCTATAGCATAGTCGCTGGCATCACACATGAGCTCAAATGGTTGCTCCCAGTTGGGTGCAACAATGATGGGTGCAGTTATTAACTTCCTCTTTAGTTCCTCAAATTCCAACCTGCAATCATTAGAAAACACAAAGGGCTGATCCTTTTCAAGGAGTTTGCATAATGGGTTAGCAATTTTGGAAAAGTCTTTTATGAAACGCCGGTAGAATCCGGCGTGTCCAAGAAAACTTCTCACCGCCTTGACTGAAGTGGGCGGTGGTAACTTCTCAATCACATCAACCTTAGCATGGTCGACCTCAATTCCTTTTCTGGATACTCGATGTCCTAGGATTATCCCTTCTTGTATCATAAAATGGCACTTCTCCTAGTTTAGCACTAAGTTTGTCTCCACACATCTTTTGAGCACTCTGCTTAAGTTGTGAAGACAGTCTTCGAATGAATCTCCCACCACGGAGAAATCATCCATAAAGACTTCCATAATGTCCTCCACCATATCTGTGAAGATGGCTAGCATGCACCGTTGAAAAGTCGCTGGTGCGTTGCAAAGCCCAAAGGGCATTCTCCGAAAGGCAAAGATGCCATACGGATAGGTGAAGGATGTCTTCTCTCTATCTTCGGGGGCTATTGATATCTGATTGTACCCCGAATATCCGTCCAAGAAACAAAAATGCGATCTTCCAGCCAGCCTGTCCAACATTTGGTCAATGAAAGGCAAGGGAAAGTGGTCTTTTCGGGTGGCGGTGTTTAATTTCCGGTAATCCATGCAGATTCGCCACCCTGTGACTGTACGAGTTGAGATCAACTCATTGTGGTCATTTTTCACAACAGTCATTCCCCCCTTTTTCGGAACACATTGGACAGGGCTGACCCAATTACTATCAGAGATGGGGAAAATGATTCCCGTATCTAACCATTTGATCACCTCTTTCTTTACAA
>NW_017686157.1:4127-6429 GCF_001879085.1 Nicotiana attenuata | reverse complement strand
AACCATTCTCTACCATTTCGCCAATTTTAATTGCCTCTGCAAAAGGCTTGCCCATGGCCGACATCATGTTCTGAAAGTAATCTGCTTCCTGGGCCTGGAGGACGATAGTGACCATTTCTACCTCGTCCATGGGAGGTTTCACCCTAGATGCCTGTTCGCGCCATTTAATAGCGTATTCTCTGAAGCACTCTGTATAAGAGACACTCTTTTGCCCACTCAAGCCTTGTATATTCTTTAAACTCTGTTCGAGGCTTCTCATTCTCTTCGCCATCTCATCCTGCTCTGGGGCTTTGGGGTTTTGTCTTGCCCCGGTGTAAGCTCAAATGGCGGTGGCTGAGGGTACGTGTATGTGGGATATTGAGGAGGATCTGCTTGAAAGATGGGATTTTGGAAAGTGAAGGCCGAGGGATCAATAGCAGGCCTTGGGAGTGAAGGCTGTGTGGTGGCGGAGCATGGTGGAGCGGTGAAAATATTGGGAGCTGCTCCCGATGTGAACACCTTGGGGCGTACCTCAGAAGGTGTTCCTATGAAGTGAGCGGTCATGGTAGGCTGTCCCAAAGGAGTATGAGGGTGGCTGATAGGGATATTGGAGGTACCCCCAGATCTAGGGAATAATTCAGGAAAGCCAGGGATAGCACTTGGAGGCTCCCTGCCATTAGTCCATGCATCCCACATCTCCATCATTCGGAGTATCCGATTTTCTTCAGCTGTGGCAGACTCGGAGGTCGGGATCCCTGAGATGGGGCTGTCTTCGGTGATGAGAACTGGTGGCAAAGTCATTTCAGAAGACATTTCTGTACTTCCTTTTGATCTGGTAAAGTATTGATGCGATGCCAGCTTACCACAAACAACCACCGTTTCTAAAAGCTAGGCTGGGATTGACAGCAACACACGGTTAGTTTGCGACAAGTAACAGATATGTAATCGCACATTGGGGTGTGATGCACCTATACAGTTAAACGGATGTCTACATGTTTGCACTGGTTGCATGCTTCATCCCGGTTTTTCTTTTTTATTTTCTCTTCTTTTGATTTCTACCCTCTGTTTTTCTTGCTTTTCTTTCTCTTTCTATTTTCTCTCTCATTTTTCTTTTCCCTCTGTTTTTCATTTTTTGCTTTTCGCTTTTCTTGTGCCATGGTTTTTCTCTCGATTCCTTATTTCTCTTTTGCGTTTCTTTTCCTCTCTTGTTTTTCCTTTATTTCCTTCCCTCGTATTTCTCTCTTTTTTTTCTTTTTTTTTTCTTCCTTAGGGTTACGGTCGAATCCTATGGAGATTGCCTACGTATCATGACCCCGCATGAATCAGACCAAGCGTAGTTCTTGCAAATAAGGTAAATAAACTAACTCTTTTTTTGAATTTTTTGACAAAAATGCTTTAGAAAGGAAAGGGAAATATTTTTGATTTTGATTTTTGATTTTGATTTTTCTTTTTTATTTTTTGAAAGAAAGACTTCTAAAAATGTTTGAATTTTCAATTATTTTCTCTTTTTCTAACACGAAAGAAAAATATTTTTTTTTTTTTTGGATTTTGAAAGTTGCCTCTTAATTTTCGGAAGAGGGACTTTTACGAAAATGTTTTGGATTTTTGAGCAAAAATATTTTTCGGACTCAATTTTTCAAAATTTGTATTTTTTTTATTTTTTTATTTATGAAAGAAAGACATCTAAGGAGTATTTTAATAATTTATTTTGACCTAAAAAGGAAAAAGTGGCTATATTTCCAAAATTTCCTTTATTTAGAAAAAAAAAAAACAAGGACTAGGTTTTGCAGATGCGGCCTTTCAGCACTTCTGGGAGGAAGATTTTAAGGTTGTGCCCGCAAACCATTCAAAAATGACTCGGGGTGGCTATTCTTGCAAAAACAGCCTTCCGGTACCCTTTTGGGGACATTCGGCTTATTTAAACAAGAATGGCATCACCCGACTTATTTTGTGACAAAATTAAAATTTTGGTATTTTTGGCTATTTTTGCAAAAGGGTGGTTGGACCCGATGAGGGTTGCCTACGTATCTCACATCCGGTGAGAATCAAACCAGCGTAGTTCGGGCAGATTGGGAACTGATTTGAACATTGGGAATTTTTTAAAAGTAAAAAGTAAAATACTTTTTGTTTGAAGTTTTTCTATTTGTTTTCTACTGTTCTAAGGAAAAGAAATATTTTGGATTTTGGATGTAACCTCTTAATTTTCGAAAGAGGGACTTCTTTAAGAAAAATATTTTGAATTTCTGAGCTTTTATTTATTTACAAAAGTACTTCTAGAGAAAAGCAAAAATATTTTTGGACTTCAATTTTCAAAATTTTTATT
>NW_017686157.1:0-2449 GCF_001879085.1 Nicotiana attenuata | reverse complement strand
TGGAACTATTAGGAAAATTCCACTTCATTTGATTCCTTGTCGTGCGAGATTATTGACTTCAAAATTCTAAACCTCTGTCTTCTATTCTCTCACATGGTGAGGACACATGCTACCGGAGATGACCAGGCACCTGCGCCCCCTGCTAGAGCCGCCAGAGCCTGGGGCCGGGGTAGAGGCCGAGGATGCGTACGTGGTGCAGCCAGAGCACTTGCGCAAGCAGCTGCGGAGGAGCCACCAGCAGCTCCAGCTGGAGCCCAGGCGCCTGATACACCTACTACTACTACTACAGATCTCCAAGAGACCCTTGCACAGTTCATGAGCATGTACAGCACTTTAGCTTAGGCAAGGTTGATTCCCCTTGCTGCAGCCACATCTCAGGCTAGAGGGAGGAGCACAGACTCCCTCCGCCCGCACTCCAGAGCAGCGGGTTCAGGTTGATCAGATCCCAGAGGTTATACCGGTACCGCTTGTAGCCCCAGCTCAGCCCGGGGGTAGGGCATCAGTTTCAGAGGAGTAGCAGCGGAGGCTTGAGAGGTACAAGAAGTACGAGCCTCCTACATTCAGTGGTCTAGCATCAGAGGATGCTCAGGGATTTCTAGAGGAGTGCCACTGTATCCTCCACACTATGGGTATAGCAGAGTCGAGTGGGGTTTTTTTCACTGCTTTCCAGCTTCGAGGGGTAGCCTATCAGTGGTGGCATACTTTTGAGTTGGACAGTCTGGCTGAGGCAGTTTCCATTACATGGACCCAGTTTTCAGATATGTTTTTGAGGGAGTATGTCCCTCAGAGCCTCAGGGACCCATGGCGCGCAGAGTTTGAGCATTTGCGCCAGGGTACTATGACTGTTTCGGAGTATGTTGTCCATTTCAATGACTTGGCTAGGCATGCACCGGCCTTAGTTTCTACAGTTCGTGAGAGAGTTCGCCGGTTTATTGAGGGGCTCATTCCCAGCATCAGGTCTATCAAGGAGCAAAAGTTGGAGATGGATATCGCCTATCAGCAGGTGGTGAGTATTTCTAGGAGAGAAGAGGGCATGCCTGCTCGAGATAGGGAGAGGAGAGAGGCCATATTGTCTCGAGAGTCAGGCTATTATTCTGGTGCCCGTGCCCCAACTGCAGTTCATCATGGTAGGGGTTATGTGAGTCGTACCGTTCATTTAGCTCTTCCAGCAACCAGTAGTATTCCAGCTCCTCCTAGACCTCAGGAGCCTTATTATGCACCTCCAGTATCTAGTGTGCCTCCTGCACGGGGTGCTTTCAGTGGTCAGTACAGCAGACCTGGGCCAAGACAGTCACAGCCGCCATATCCTCCTAGAGCTTGTTTTGAGTGTGGCGACACACTCCATATGGTGAGGGGTTTCCCCAGACTTAGGAAGGGTGCACCTCCACAGACTTCTCAGCCACAGCGTGCTCCACAGGGTTCCCAGGCTATGATTACAGCACTAGTTGCTACCCTACCTGCTCATCCAGCCAGAGGTTGAGGTCGGGGAGGTAAAGGTCGCCCTAGAGGGGGAGGCCAAGCCAGATACTATTCCCTTCTTGCCCGTACTAAGAGTGTTGCCTCTGATTCTATCATTGCAGGTATTGTTCCGGTCTGTCATAGAGATGCATCGGTTCTATTCGATCCAGGATCCACTTATTCCTATGTGTCCTCTTATTTTTCCCCTCATTTGGGCGTATCTTGGGATTATTTGAGTTCCCCTGTTTATGTTTCTACTACTATGGGAGATTCTCTTGTTGTGGAACGCGTTTATTGTTCGTGTTTGATTGCTCTTAGTGGTTTCGAGACCAGAGCCAATTTATTATTGCTCTGCATGGTAGATTTTAATGTTCTCTTGGGCATGGACTGGTTGTCGCCCCATTATGCTATTCTTGATTGTCACGCCAAGACTGTGATGCTAGCTATGCCAGGTGTCACACCTCCTTTTTTACACACCACCTTCGGAAGGATAGTGTATAAGGGAGTTTTTCCATTTAAAGTGACATTATTCGAAATGGGATTATTTATTTATTTTTAGAGTCGCCACTCGGGGAAAGGATGGGCTTTTGGTGTCCCGAGTCACCGGTTTAATTTAAATCCCAAATCGAGGAAAAATTTCGACTTCCCAATTGGAGTCTGCGAACCAGAAATTCTGTGTAAGGAATTCTGTTGACCCGAGGGAAGGTGTTAGGCACCCCCGGATCCCATGGTTCTAGCACGGTCTCTTAAATTATCATAAATGGCTAAAATCTGATTTTTACTACAAGCTCCAACCTATAGTGCAATTTTAAGAATTATTCAACCGCTTTTAGTTTTTTTTTTTTACGGAAAGTGAACACCGTTTAAGAGCGTGTTTTTGGATCACGTCACATGAAATGCACCCGGATCCTCAACACCTCTTATTCAGCGTTTTGGGATTTGGATCTGGGTCGCATGAAATGCACACCCGTATTTAAGAAGGTGATATTAT
>NW_017686156.1:3921-6429 GCF_001879085.1 Nicotiana attenuata | reverse complement strand
TTATTGTTAACCAAGGAGGTAGAAAATGGGAAAGCGAATCAAATGGTGTTTCTTGTCAATGGGGTAAAGCTACGTTTTGGATTGGCAGAGTTTGCTTTTGTAACTGGATTTAAATGTACCCGTAACGTACAACTTTGTAGTGAAGTTAGGCAAAACAAAATGGTTCAATTGCAAAGTACTTTAAGGATTACCCTACTGTTTCTAAAGAACACCTTGTGGATTGTTTTCTTACAAAAACATTTGACTCTGATGAAGATGCTATTAAGATAGCAGTGCTATTTGTTGTATATTCATTCCTTTTTTCTATTAAGAACACCAAACATATTGATAAGAAGTACTTGGACTTGGTTGACAAGGGTGATTACAATAGTTATCCATGGGGAATAGATTTATATGAGGAAACAGTGAGAACAATTTCAGGTATTTTGGATAAGCAACGACGGTATTATTGGCTTTCAGGATTCCCTTATGCTGTTCAAGTATGGTTCTACGAATGTTTTGGATATTTGGATAGTTATGTTGCTTGTAGGCGTGAAAATATATCTCCACCAATTCTTCGATGGAGTGTTACAAGGCAGCTGAAATTTGAAGAGTTAAACGATAAGCTATATGGCTTACCATCTGAGAAGGTAATATAATTATTTTTTTGTGTTTCTCATGTATTAAGACTTACTTTTTCTATATATAATTATTTTACTAAAATTTAGTAAATTGTATATATGTAGTTGAATTTAAGGAATATGTCTCTTGAGAATAAGATTGAGGATAATGTTGATCAGATACACGTTACTTCAGATGATGATTTTGTTGATCGTCCACCCGAGACTTTAAAAAGACAGTGCAAAATGATGATTAATGAGAATGCTAAAAGGAAAGGGACACCGTCTAATGTTTTGGAGAAGAAGGGGAAAAATGTTAATAATTTGAAGAAACAGAGGAAAGATGTTAGTGAAACATCAAAAATGAAAAATATTGGTGCTAATGATTTGGAGAAGCAAATGATGGACAATGTCTCTAATAGTATTAATGTTACGGCAGCAAATAAAAAAAATGGAAAGGTGGTGGAGAATATTCATAACCAAAATCAAGGTATAGGTGAAGCTTGTGTTGACCCGTCAACGAAACATAGTGAGTGGTATTGTCACGACCCCAAACCCGGTCGTGATGGCGCCCAACACTAATGCTAGGCAAGCCCGACCAATTAAACACTCTCAACCCAAATACGCAAACTGTTAACCAATAATACCATTAAAATAGTAAGTATCAAGTTCCAAATCCGGAATTTAGATAAAATAGTACGAAAAATACTAACGAATATATCAACAATTTCCCAATAGATCTGGAGTCACGAGTCTAGAGCCTCTAAATGTAACAGAGTGTTATATTCATAGTAATAAAGAAAAGTCTAGGATAGGAAAAGACAATGCAATAAAGGGGAGAAGTCGGGTCCTGCGGACGTCAGGCAGCTACCTCAACAACTCCTAAACCGAAATCCAAGAAGACAGCAAACAGCTCCACTAAGTCTCCGGAGCACCTGAATCTGCACACATGGTGCAAGGAGTAAAGTGAGTACTTCCAACTCAGTGAGTAATAAACATATATAATGGCTGAAAGTAAGAAATCCCGAAATATTACAATATAAAGCTATAATCAACGATTTAGCACGTTAAACGATAAAACAACAGCAAACGATGACAATTAAGACCAACAGATATAAAATGCATGAATGCAATGCAATGCACATGACCGCTGCGGCGCGCAGCCCGATCCATTTGGGCACCCGCGCTCACTGTGGGGGTTCAGACTCCGGAGGGGCTCCTACAGCCCAAGCGCAATATCATAGTAACATTCGCTGCGGCGTGCAGCCCATTCCATACTCAGTCCACATATATATATGCATGCAAGCCACTCGGGCACAGTCAAATTGTTCATTTTTAGTTTCAATTATTAGGAATTATAGAGATATGTGTTTAAGCCTTTATTTATTTACTAAACATTTCAAAGCAGTGTCTAACTCAGGACTGATATCATGAAATATGCTAAGCATCATGGAAACAGTGGTAAGGATCCCTGAAGGATGCACATGATAGGCACAAGGCCCCAAACATATTCATAAAACCCAAGTAGGATGATTACTAACCAATTTCTAGTCAAGAACGCAGTAAGAACATCAATCGGAACGGACTAGGTCAAATCCCCAGTCACAATCGACCCCGCACTCGCCATAGAGTACGTGTCTCGCCTCAATATAGCGTCACAATGTGATATACCGGGGTTTCAAACCCTCAGGTCATCATCTACATCTATTACTCACCTCAAGCCGGCCACAAGTCTAGCTCGCTATGCCTTTGCCTTTCGAATCAACCTCTTCGCACGCCGAATCTGATTAAAACCACAACGAATACGTTACAATAGGCTAAAGAAACATAACCCAATCGAAAAGACTCGAAAAAACACTAAAATTCACGAAGTTGGCCCGAGCCCCGGGCCCACTTCTCGAAAAATTAC
>NW_017686156.1:0-730 GCF_001879085.1 Nicotiana attenuata | reverse complement strand
TTCTATTTGAACAAATGCTGAAGGCTGCGATGATCGGTATATACCTCACAAGATACGCCATATAAGTAGTGCCTCCAAATCTTCAACGCATGAACTATAGCAGCCAACTCCAAATCATGTACGGGGTAGTTCTGCTCATGAGGCTTCAACTGACGAGAAGCATATGCAATAACTCTACCCTCCTGCATCAACACACATCCGATCCCAACTCTCGAAGCATCACAATACACAGTGTAAAAACCTGAGGCTGATGGCAAAACTAACATTGGAGCTGTGGTCAAAGCTGTCTTGAGCTTCTGAAAGCTCTCCTCGCACTCGTCCGACCATACGAATGGTTCACCCTTCTGCGTCAACTTAGTCAAGGGCAAAGCAATAGAGGAAAAACCCTGGACGAACCGGTGCTAATAACCTGCCAAACCAAGGAAACTCCGAATCTCCGTGGCTGAAGACGGTCTGGGCCAACTCTGTACTACCTCTACCTTCTTTGGATCAACTTGAATACCATCACTGGACACCACGTGTCCCAGAAAAGCTACAGACTCAAGCCAAAACTCACATTTGGAGAACTTTGCATAAAGTTTCTCCTCCCTCAACCTCTGTAACACCACTCTCAAGTGCTGAGCATGCTCCTCTTGGCTACGTGAGTACACCAGGATATCATCTATAAAGACGATAATGAATGAATCCAGATATGGCCAAAATACGTTGTTCATCAAGTGCATGAACGCAG
>NW_017686155.1:4484-6430 GCF_001879085.1 Nicotiana attenuata | reverse complement strand
TATATATATATATATATATATATATATCTTTTCTTAGTAGGAAAAATACAAAAAATATATAATTGAAAAATTGATTATTCTTACATTGACATATTCCCACATTCGTCGCTTAATATCCTTTGACACAGCATGCCAACTAGTATTCACCAAGGGGATAAATCTTGGATTCCTTGCAATTGTTCCTAAAAAGTTGGTCAAATCAGATACTCTCTTGTCAGTTGGTCCAACTGCTTGTCCTTTATCAAAAGTCACCTCCTCTCTCTCTTCAAAACTTCTTGCATGAATATTCTTGCATGTTGTTTTTCCTCGAACTCTTTTCTTCTCTGATGTCCCTAGATTGATAAAACAAGAAAGACATAAGAAGAAAAAATAAAAATATGTAAAATAATTATAAGGTTTAAGACATACCACCTACAGCACCATCGATGCTCATATTCTCATCTCCAATAAATTCATCGTCACCAACTTCATCTTGTGCAGCAAAATTATCCAATTCTATTTCACGCTCATCAATAATAGGAGAGGACATAAATTATTTTCATTTTCTAGGTGATTATCAGGATGTTTTTCACCACCGACTTGTATCCCATATTTTTTTAGTAACTGATTAACACTCGTCGACGGTAGGACTGAGTTTGTCTTTACCTTTTTGCAATTTTGTAGCTCTTGAATATCAAGTTGTTTCTCTCCTTCACCATGTGTTCTTCTAAGCATATGTAAAGTGTTAGGATCTACCTTTGCGGATGATTGGATCATGGATGTGGGCACAGGTAATTTACTCATTCCTTGCTTTTGAATGGGCTTCTCCAATTGAATTGACATTTGTTTAATTTGTCCTTTACTTGCAATATTATGTGAAGTGTTCAGATCTTCCCTTGAAGACGATTGGATTGATTCGTATACCTGGTAATCTATTCCTTCCTAACTTTTGAACTGACACATCGGATTAAGTTAACCTTTGTCTACTTTGTCCTTCTAATGTTGCAGGCTTACAATTCTTCCTTTTAACTCCAAGTAATGCATGCTCTTTAGCAGCTTTATTGTTGCGATCACATGCAAGCTTTTCTCTCTTAATCTGAAATTTTTTGGCTAGTTCAGCACTTGATCGGTATTGGAAATCGAAACCTATATTCTTCATTGGACTTTGAGCTTTGTTTGGATTCAGAACTTTTCTCTTAAGAGCTGCTGCTTGATTCATCCTACATACAAAAAAAATTAAATTACTTTAGCCTAACAACTAGTAAGAATATATGCCTAGAAGAATTTAAACACTATAGTCAATTCCTCAACACCCTCCAAATTCAACCCAAGACTGCAGCAAAAATCTAGATGAATTTCAGCCCAACTTTCCCTTTGTACTCCAACTAGATAACATAGCATATGCAGGAAAGTCACTGATTGTCCATAAAAGAGCTGCTTGCATTTGAAAGGTTTGATCTCTTGAATCATCGGACTCCGACAAAACATTTAACTCTTCTATTAATGGTTGTAAATAAACGTCAATGTCATTTCCAGGTGATCGTGGCCCAGGTATAAGCAAAGAAAGCATACAGTACTCTGGCTTCATGCAAATCCAAGGAGGCAAATTATACACCATTAAAATAACTGGCCATGTGCTATGAGATATGCTCATGGTCCGAAATGGATTGAACCCATCACTTGCTAAGCCAAGTCTCAAATTGCGAGAATCCCTTGCAAATTCTGAATGCAAGCTATCAAAGTCTTTCCATGCTTGCCCATCAGCAGGATGCCTTAACTTTCCATCTTTAGAACGCTCATCGTCATGCCACCTCAATGTATCTGCTGTCTTTGAGCACATAAATAGCCTTTTAAGTCTAGGAATTAATGGAAAGTGTCTCAAAATTTTCGCTGGAACATGATAACCTTTTTTGGAAGCCTCAAGATCGCTATCTACTTCATCGCTATCTACTTCAGGATATTAATAT
>NW_017686155.1:0-1272 GCF_001879085.1 Nicotiana attenuata | reverse complement strand
AAAAAAAAAAACTAGCTATTTATGATTTCATCAACTCTAAAGAAGAAACTCAAGAACTAGCCATATTCTGAAATTACTAAAAGAAAGCTTTGGACATAAAGGGAACCATTTATCCTGACAACTTGAAGTCATCTTTAACAAGTTCCTATTAGTAACTCTTGATACAATGCAAACTCTATTAAATGCAACTAGGAATTAAAAATTTGGTCTGCACTTTCCCAAATGGTTATGCATGTTAAACATCTCCTTGAGCTTATAATATTTCCCAAACTGGAAACCAATCTTCTCTCGGAGGTATAAAATTTACTACGTATTCTCAAGATCTGATTTTTGTAAGATAGAATAGTTACTATTCTCTTTCTTCCAGGTTTAGCCAATTATCTAATCTCTTAGTTTCTTTTTTTGTTTTGTTTGAAAATCTTCTTTAAGATACTTTCTTCCTCTTAAATATTACTTATAAGCTATATTCCTGAAGAATAATTGAAAAATGTTTGAAGAGTGTTCATACACAAACTTTTAGTAGAAATACTCGTCTATATTTTTGTGGGTTCAATGCAATTAAACTTGTCCAAATACTGGCATCTCTCTTGTTGAACGCTTGATGTAGTCCTTATGCCTATGGCCTTGCCATACTAACATGAGAGATTCATATCTGTAATCAATTAGCAAGTCATATATGAACTCTATGATTCAAAATAACTAAACTTAGTAACCTAAATTGATTTTAACCATTCAGTCATCTAAATAGAACATTACCATTACAAACAACCCAAAAAAAGGAATAAACAGAGCTCTTCAGTCCAAAATTACTTCAAAGAACATAATATATTAACATACAATAGCTAAAGTTAGCAGCTTGCAGAACAATAACAAGTTAGGACATACTGGGAACATAAGCAGAATAAATTTTCAGGTGTTCATTTATGGATCACAATTGAATCATGGATGAGAATAGGCACAACAAACACAATTTCGAGGTGTTGGACGGTGTTTTCACAAAAGATAATCACAACTGTGTTATTGCAAATGCATTGTAATACCAGTTGTGTCTCGAATCCTGTTTCACTTCTATCGGCCCCCAAAAAATTCAATAAGAAGCTAGATAAATTAAAACATTTAAGTATAAGAAGGAACATCAGTCAAAGATAACTAAAATCAAATAGTAAAGATTACTCCTTTTCAACCCAAGAATCTGAATTTAGTAAAAACAACTAAAACTTATACCCAGAAATTAAACAAAATAAAATTACTTCTTTTCAGCCCAAGAATCTA
>NW_017686154.1:5451-6431 GCF_001879085.1 Nicotiana attenuata | reverse complement strand
TGCGGAAGCCACCCATGGCCCAAAATCCGCACCTGCGTTCCTCTCTTCGCATCTGCGGAACCGCATCTGCGGCCCTTTTCCGCAGATGCGGAAATACCAGATACCAGCAGCCTTCAGCAGTGCTACGAGTCCAAATTCATCCCGATGACCATCCGAAATCACCCCGAGGCCCCCGGGACCTCAACCAAAAGTGCCAACCCATCCTAAAACATCATTCAAACTTGCTCCAATCATCAAAACACCACAAACAACACCAAAACCATCAAATTACATCGGATTGAAGCCTAAGTTCTTCTAAAACTTCCGAAATACGCATTCGATCAAAAACCCGACCAGAACACCTCCAAATGACCTGAAATTTTGCGCACACATCCCAAAGCACCTAACGAAGCTACAGTAACTCTCGGAATTCCATTCCAACCCTCGGATCAAAATCTCACCTATCAACCGGAATTCGCCAAAATACTAACTTCGCCAATTCAAGCCTAATTCTTCACCGGACCTCCAAAACCAATTCCGATCACGGTCCTAAGTCACAAATCATCCCCCGAAGCTAACCGAATCACCGGAAGTCACATCCGAGCCCTCTAACTCATAAGTCAACGTTCGGTTGACTTTTCCAAAACAGACCTTCCTTAAAGGGACTAAGTGTCTCTTTTCCTTCTAAAACCAATCCAAATCAACTCATTCACCCAAGACTCCTATAATGAAACATAAGGAAGCAGAAAATAGGGGAAACGGGGCGGTAATTCACGTGACGACGGGCCGGGTCGTCACATCCTCCCCAACTAAAACAAACGCTCGTCCTCGAGCGGGTCAAGAAACATACCTGAAGCCTCAAACAGGTGAGGATATCTGCTCTGCATCTCTCGCTCGGTCTCCCAAGTAGCCTCCTCCACGGGCCAACCTCTCCACTGCACTTTCACCGAAGCTATATCCTTAGATCTCAACTTTCGAACCTGACGACCCAAAATAGGCAC
>NW_017686154.1:0-1655 GCF_001879085.1 Nicotiana attenuata | reverse complement strand
CTGCCACGACCACGACCGCGTCCGCGGCCTCTGGTGGCCTCAGTGGGTGGTACTGGTGGTCGCCCGCCACGTACAGTAGCTCGTGTCCTCACCATTTGTGAGAGAATAGAACAAAGAGAAGTTTAATACTCGGATCAACAAGTTCGCACGACAAGAATTTCAAGAATGTGGAGTTTTCCTAAAGGTTCTGGAGCCTCTCGAGGATAAGTACAAACGTCTCCGTACCGATCCGCGAGACTCTACAAGACCAGCTCATGACTCGCAAGACCTAGTAACTTAGGCTCTGATACCAACTTGTCACGGCCCAAATCCCAAAACCGGCCGTGATGGCGCCTCTCGTGAAGACAAGGCCAGCCAGAACACTCTAACACCTCTTATTTAACAGATTACTTAATGTTTATAAATCCAAAACGCGTATTTAAACAATCACAATGCGGAAAAACAGCGATAATCAGAAGGGAACCAACCCGACACAGCCCAAACCGGGGTGTCACAAGTCATGAGCTACTATAGAGTTGTTATAAGTCTACTAACAGAATATCTGATACAAAAGTCTGGAATAACTGAAATAGCATAAAAATAGGGGAATCAAGGGGCTGCGGACGCCAACAGCTACCTCGATGCTCCGATCTCGCTGCCTGATCTGGGAAGGATGTCAGTGCTCAGGTGCAGACTCTACTATGCCTGTATCTGCGCACATGGTGCAGGGAGTAATGTGAGTACTCCGACCCAGTGAGTAATAATAATAAATAATAACCGAATGCATGAAAACACATAACTGCACAAAGCAATTCTATATCAGGCAGTAAAACAGTAAAACAGTGGAACAGTAAAGAGTCGAATGAAATCTTCGTTAAAAAGAACTCAGGTAAATCAGGTAAAACAACACGTAAATAATGAGTAGAAATCTGCCCCTCGGGCTCAGTATCAACCGCTCAGAACAGTATCAGCCCCTCGGGCTCAGTATCAATCACTCAGCATAATATCAGCCCCTCGGGCTCACTCTCATATCACATGGGTACCCGCGCTCACTGTGGGTGTACAGACTCCGGAGGGGCCCCTTTCGGCCCAACCGCTATATCAACATAAGGCCTGAAAGCCTTCTCACATCACACTCGAGGCCTGAAAGCCTCTTCACATCACACTCGAGGCTTGAAAGCCTCCTCACATATCACTCGAGGCCTGAAAGCCTCCTCACATCACGCTCAAGGCCTGAAAGCCTTCTCACATAACACTCGAGGCCTGAAAGCCTCCTCACATATGGCCCTCGGCCTCACTCAGTCCAGAAAACATCATAAGCCCCTCAGGCATCAATAAAACTAGTAGTGCTCAGCCCAAACAACAGTGGAAATATCATTAAAATCTCAAAATCCAATTAAAGCGGCTGAGTTTGTAAAACAGTATAATCATTAGGACTGAGTTCAAGTATTATATCAAAAATAGTGAGGAAATAGTTGATAACAATCCCCGAAGGATTCAAGTAGTCGGCATTAAGCCCAAAATATGGCAACTAAGCCCTAAATTATGATGATAAACAGAACAGCTCAGTCAAATACGCGGTAAAACTATCAAACGGGACGGACCAAGTCACGTATCCCCAGTAGTAAACTAACCCCGAAGCTCGCCATTAAGCGCGTGTTTCACCTCAACACACG
>NW_017686153.1:0-6432 GCF_001879085.1 Nicotiana attenuata | reverse complement strand
TCGTCAAAATCGGACTCCGTTTGATCCCTCAAATCCTCACTTAATACTCTCCAAAACTCAAACCCTAGCTCCCTCAATTTCACTTTGAAATCATCAATCAAATCCCAATAGCGAAGATGGATTCATGAAAAACCGAGTAAAGAACACTTACCCAAATCCCTATGGTGAAAATCTCCTCCAAAATCGCCCGAATCCGAGCTCCCCAACTCAAAATATGAACGAATGAACAAACCCTAGTTTTATATATTTTTCTGCTAGTTATTTTGCCTTTTTTCTCGTGCCAAACGATCTCTAAACTCATATTTTATGACTCCATCGGATTCCTTGTGAAATTCTAATCAAGTTAGGCTTTTGAATCACTCAATTTGACCTTATAACGAAGGAGATGTGTAGGTTTTAATATTTGCAAATAGTGCAGATTTTTAAATACGCCGTCAGTGGCAATTTCGTAATTAAACTGAAAAATCTGGCAACCTAATTCTTAGTAAAAATGACCATAAAATCCTCATACGATGTCCAAATTCAACAATTCTACGGGTCCGTAATTACGATACGGATCTAATGCTTCAATCAAAAATGAAACCGGGGCTCATTTGTTCAAAATGATATCATTTATACTTGAAGAAACGACGTCGAAACATAAGAAAAACAAGCACAACACAATCCAAACCTATCTGAAACTCACCTGAGGCCCTCGCGACCTCAACCAATAATTCCAACAAGTCATATATCACTACGCAAACTTAGTCGAACCTCCGAAACACCCAAAACAACACCAAATCAACCTCGAATACAAGCCTAAGAACTTCTAAACTTCCAACTTCGCCAATTCAAGCCTAATTCTACCACGGACCTCCAAATTATATTCTGGACACACTCCTAAGTCTAAAATACCCAACGAAGCTAACTGAATCATAAAAATCCAAATCCAAATTCGTTTACTCATTAGTCAATTTTCGGTTGACTTTTCTAACATAGCTTTCTAACTAAGAGACTAAGTGATCATTTTACTCCAAAACTACTTAGAACCCAAACCTACCAACACGATACAACTCAACACAGCTGAATAACACATAAAAAAAAGAAATGGGGGAAACGGGGCTATAAGTCTCAGAAGGACTGAGCGGGTCGTTACACAGCTATTTGCAGGGCTGCCTTACTATCACAGTGTAAAGACACTGGCTGCTGAACTTGGACCTGCAGTTCCTTAAGCAATCCTAGGAACCATGTGATTTCTGCAGCTGTTGCTGCTAAATTCTTGTACTATGCTTCAGCTGAGCTTCGACTAACAGTTTGTTGCTTTTTTGACTTCCATGAAAGTAGAGAATCTCCCAGTTTGATGATATATCCTATGACAGATCTCCTAGTATTAGGACAGGAGGCCCAGTCTGAATCACAATAAGCAAATAATGTATCTATAGGCCCTGTTCCCAGCAAAATACCAAGGCTTGGTGCTCCCTTTACATATCTTACCACCCTCAATGCTGTATCCCAATGAGATTGTTTGGGATGCTGCATGAACTGACTGAGTACCTGTACTGCAAAACTGAGATTTGGTCTGGTGATGGTCAAGTAGAGCAACTTACCAATAAGCTTATGATAGCTTCCTATGTCCTCTAGTGTTTCATCTCCATTTATCCCTACATGTTTGTCATATTCAATAGTGGTCAACTTTTGGTTAAGCTCTATCAGGATGGAGATTTATTTAGCTCCTGCAAGTCCAACTTCTGATATCAACTGAAGTGCATACTTCCTTTGTGTGAGCAGAATCCCTTTCTTTGATCGTAGTACTTCAATACCAAGGAAATATCTTAGCTCCCCTAGATACTTAACTTTGAAGGAATTGTGTAGTGTCTGTTTGGATTCATCTATCAGTTCTGCATTGCTTCCAGTGATAAGTAAGTCATCCACACACACTAAGATAACAACAATGTCAGATTTTGAGTTCTTAGTGAAGAGTGAATGATCATGGGCACTCTAATGATATCCTGCTTCCACTAAGGCCTCCGTCAATTTGATGTTCCATTGTCTTGAAGCCTACTTAAGACCGTATAGTGATTTGAGTAGTTTACGAACCTTGTAATCCCCTTGTCTCTGGAAACCCTGTGGTAACTCCATATAAACATCTTCATAAAGGTCCTCTTGCAAAAAAGTATTATTGACATCCATTTGAAACAAATTCCATCCTCTAGAGGCTGTTATGCTTATGACTGTTCTCACAGTAACCATTTTGGCTATAGGAGAGAAGGTCTCATGATAGTCCAACCCTTCTTGCTGTGCATAACCTTTTACTACTAACCGAGCCTTATATCTCTCTACTTCTCCATTTGCCATATACTTTATCTTAAATACCCATTTGGATCCTATGGCCTTTTTTCCTGCAGGTAGGCCAACAATTTCCCATGTTGCATTGTCCTCAAGAGCTTTAATATCTTGTGACATTGCTTCTACCTAGTTTTCATCCTGAAAAGCCTCCTTGAAGTTCTTTGGTTCAACTGTTGCAGAGAACACACCCAAATAGGCCTTGTAATTGGCTGACAAATGAGAGTAGGACACAGTGTTTGAGATACAATGAGGATGATTCTGAGTGTTTGAGGGTGTAACATAGTCCTTCAACCATATAGAAGGTCTTGTAGTGCTACTAGATTTCTTGGCAACAGCTTCATCAGTATGTACTTGCTCCATATCTGACTGGTTGCACTTCAACTTGTTCTACAGGCTGGTGCATAGCAAAAGTACCAACTGATCTAATGTGGTCTCAATTGGTTCTGTTGTTTGAGTGTTTGCTGCAGCTATTTGTTAGTAAACTGTATTTGTAAAATAATTCTGAAAAATATAAATGAACATAAACAGAAATGAAAAACAGTAACAGAATTTTAATCCGAGCCCACTGAATTCATAGTGTTTCCTTAAGGATTTTAATCCCCTCCTAGTACCCAAGGTTGTGGATTATTTCCTCCCAAGATAGAACGAATTACACACTGGTGTAGTGGTACTTCAAACCCCAGTGTTTCAGCGAACACAAAGTTCGATAGCAAATCACACTTACTGTTGCTTTGTTTGATGTTAAAAGTATGCAGAAGAATGAGGAGAAGCTCAGAAAATCGTATGGAAATTCTGAGCAGAATAGTCTTGTATTTATAGCCAAAGTTGGGCTGAAATCTTAAGAGGAGCAACTCTTCAGAATGTTTGTATATGCAAAACGGCCACAGCATAAATGCCATAACATAAATGGCTATTTACTCAACAATAAAGAGGGAAAATAGAGAGGGAAAATTGAAGAGGGTAGTTTAATTTTCAGTTACACAACTGAAATATGGATTGGATTTAATATTAATATTTATTTTAATATTAATATTCTGTTATTAAAACAAATATTTAATAACATTTCTATTAATATTTTACTATTAACAAATAAATTTGGTCCAAATAATTAATCAATCAATCGATCATTTGACCAATCCGAATCCGAAGCCGAAGCCGAGCCGAGCGAGCGACGATGACGACGGCGCGAGACTTGCCTTCTTCTCAACTCTTTAAGAGAGCTAGAAGAAGAGCAATTGCTTATATACCCATAAAAAACCTCTTCCTCTTCCAATATGGGACAATGTCCCTTTGCCAAGGGGGGAAACTTAAAATTTCACTTAAAAATTTCATTTTCCTCCATTTCCCATTCACCCTATATTAAGCATATCATATACTTAAAATCCCGACAATCCCCCGCATAAATGGGGAATGGCTATATCACGGAAATATGCATGAAAAACTGTGTGATTCGCAAGCAAGGATTAATTGCATCTGGATAAGTAGGTTTTCCTATGAACTTTCCGTAGTGAACTTATGTCGGATATACTCGGTCAATCGGTAGATTTGATATATTTAAACCGTCGAACTTTGGTGTATACCTAGACAACCATAAGTCACTCAACCAACCCTTAACCGCCTTACAAAGTTCTCCTTGAAGCAGCTAACACTTCACACTTACATAGGTGATTCCTAAATGTGTCATCCCGTAGATACACTATTTGATATACCCCGTATCAAATTTAGAAATCATTAAAAAGCCTTAATGCTTTATCCTTGGTACTGAACATTGTCTCATCACGAGAATGGACCAAAAGTTTAGTTGACAATGTTGAATCGTCATTAATGACTTTGTTTGATCTCCTTGAACCTAGATCTTGGGATCTCCAGTCTTCTAGGTAGAGTTACCGCCACTATGACTTGTTCTCGGCCACAGTCCCATTCCCCTTGATGATTTCTCAACTACCTCTCTAGTTAGGCCTTTTGTAAGTGGACCTGACACATTATCACTTGACTTTACATAATCAATCGTGATAATTCCTCTAGAGAGTAATTGCCTAACGGTTTTATGTCTTCGTCGTATATGACGAGATTTAGCGTTATACATAACGCTCCTAGCCCTTCCAATTGCCGCTTGACTATCGCAATGTATGCATATTGGTGCCAACGGTTTGGGCCAAAACGGAATATCTTCCTAGAAATTCCGGAGCCATTCAGCTTCTTCACCGGCTTTATCTAAGGCTATGAATTCAGCATCCATTATAGAGCGGGCAATACAAGTTTGTTTGGACGACTTCCAAGATACCGCTCCTCCACCAATAGTGAATACATATCCACTTGTGGACTTGGAATCAGTTGATTCGGTGATCCAATTTGCATCACAGTATCCCTCAATGACCGCAGGATATTTACTGTAGTGCAAAGCAAAGTCCTGGGTATGTACTAAATACCCCAAAAACTCGTTTCATGGCCGTCCAATGAGATTGACCTGGATTGCTTGTATATAGACTCAATTTACTTATAGCACAAGCTATATCTGGTTGTGTACAATTCATGATGTACATTAAGCAACCCAACACACGAGCATAATCCAATCGTGATATGCTTTGGCCTTTGTTCTTTGCTAATGCAAGATTCACGTCAATTGGAGTCTTTGCAACTTTAAAGCCCAAGTGCTTGAATTTTTCAAGTACTGTATTAATATAATGAGATTGTGACAATGCTAGACCTTGAGAAGTCTTATGGATCTTAATTCCCAGAATTAAATCAGCAACTCCTAAGTCTGTCATATCAAACTTGCCGGCTAGCATGCGCTTAGTCGCATTTATGTTTGCAATGTCATTACTCATTATCAGCATATCATCCACACATAAGCAAACAATGACTATGTGATTTGGATCATTTTTAATGTACACACATTTATCACATTCATTTATTTTAAAACCATTTGACAACATTGTTTGGTCAAATTTCGCAGGCCATTGTTTGGGTGCTTGTTTTAGTCCGTAAAGGGACTTAACAAGTCTACATACCTTCTTTTCTTTACTTGGAACCACAAACCCTTCAGGTTGTTCCATGTAAATTTCTTCCTCCAACTCTCCATTAAAGAAGGCTGTCTTAACATCCATTTGATGAATTTCAAGACCATAAACTGCAGATAACGCTACTAACGTTCGTATGGACGTAATTCTTGTAACTGGAGAGTATGTATCGAAATAGTCAAGACCTTCTCGTTGTCTATACCCTTTGACCACAAGTCTTGCCTTAAATTTGTCAATAGCGCCATCATCTTTCATTTTCCTCTTAAAGATCCATTTAGAACCCAACGGTTTATTTCCAGGAGGAAGATCAACCAATTCCCATGTATGGTTGTTCAGTATGGATTATATTTTACTATTGACTGCCTCTTTCCAAAATAATGGTTCCGAAGAATACATAGCTTCTTTAAATGTTTGAGGCTCATTTTCCAATAAGAAAGTCACAAAATATGGTAATGAAGTAGACGTTCTTTGACGTTTACTACATCTTGGATCCTCCTGATTAAGTGTACTTTTTTTTGTTTCTTCCCGAGGTCGTTTAGATCCTTCACCAATCGACTCACATTCCTTTTTATACGGATATATTTTTAAAGAACTCAACATTATCTAATTCTATAACCGTATTATTATGTATGTCGGGATTTTCTGATTTATGAACCAGAAATCAATATGCTTTACTATTAGTCGCATATCCTATGAAAATACAATCAACGGTTTTTGGTCCTATTTTTACCCTTTTGGGTTTAGGAACTTGCACTTTTGCCAAACACCCCCACACTTTAAAATAATTCAAGTTGGGGTTTCTTCCTTTCCATTTTTCATATGGAATGGATTGTGTTTTGCTATGGGGTACTCGATTTAGTATTCGGCTAGCCGTAAGAACAGCTTCCCCCCACAAGTTCTGTGGCAAACTAGAACTTATCAATAATGCGTTCATCATCTCCTTTAATGAACGATTCTTTCTTTCTGCAATCCCATTGGATTGGGGCGTGTAAGGGGACGTCGTTTGATGAATAATTCCATATTCTAAACATATTTGTTCAAAAGGAGATTTATATTCACCACCCCTATCACTTCTTATCATTTTGAT
>NW_017686152.1:3561-6432 GCF_001879085.1 Nicotiana attenuata | reverse complement strand
GCTAGTAGTAAGATACAAAGGAGAACCAATCATTACCCCTATACAACTTACTGATCAACGATGAAACCAGGTTACATACTATATCCAATTTTGTGGATGTTGCAATATGAGCTTCAATTTCTTTAGATGTTCCTTCCTGGTTTTGTTACTGAGGAATAGGTTCATGGACAGGTTTCCTCGAGGTTTGAGGATCAGTTCCTCTCTAGTCAGTTCCCCCTATCATGTTGCCCTGGGTGAAGGACCTGGTCCATCACCTGTTCCTTCCCGTCCACAATGGGTTTCGAATATTAAAATGATAGAGATATGTAGCTGTTGAACTTAAAAACGTCCAAATCTTAACATGGTGCGATAATGAAAATAACACGGGCTAGCCAGTACGAAAAATTGAAAAATATTCATCATTTGCAAAGTCATTAAAAAATAGTCACAGTTTTGCTAAAAAGTACATCATGGAGAAACATATTGATAAAAAATAAACTTTGGGCGTAACTGAATTCCAAAAACTAGCTCAACTAGCTCAAGAGGTGAGGATTGTCGGTCCCAAAAGTTAGCTCGAGGTGAGAATTGTATAACGCCATATAAAACAAATGGTCTCCCACCCAACCAAAGTGGGGCACTAAGACATATATATTGCAAAAAAATGGAGTGGGGCCAAATTAGGCAAATCCAAGTTTAGTTTGTCAGGCTAGAGAGTCTGGAAGAAAACAATGAGTGAATGCCTTCACTCTCCGTAATTAAAGAAAGACGAAACTTGTGTATAAGGTCATGCGACTCTTGGGAGCTCGTAAAGCATATAATATAGGCTTTGAGCTTTGCTTCTAATTCTGGGTAAAATCATCATTATATTTATTTATTGATGCTAGTTAAAGTAACTCTCCAAGTTGATTTGGCTACTTGCAAGAAGTCATTTAAATATTAAAAAAATGGTCTATTTTCATTGGAAGTTATATCATCAATTTGCTATAATAGTTGCAGCACACAGTATATATGACTTTTTTATTCTTCTTAATTTGTTTCTTTTTTGGTGCTTGTGTGTTGTCCAGAACGATTTTTCCATAAGCTGATTTGACATGTTTCTGGAAACATATGGGGACATACCATGCATAAATAATTGTTTGTTTAATTTGTGGTTTCTTTATTTGTTTGATTTGTTCAAAGATATTTACGAGCTAGTATAATATCGTTGAAGAACTCTTGTTGATCTTGTGAATCAGCCGACACTAGACAACGATATTAAGAGTTATCCAATGCCCATTATGGTTTGGAATATTAAATTAATAAAGATATGGGCATATGGTTCGCTCTTATCTTTAAAAAAAAATTAAGTGGCGGTCCGTTTGGGGCATAACTTAGTTATTTTAGAGATAAAATTTAAACTCCAGTGATGAATTATTTGGTGATCACAAATCACAATATTGGAGCTGTAATACCGTGCATGCGAGTGACAAGATTAAGCAATTTTACGAATAACGAATTCTTCAAATTATGGAGCATCGAAAGGAAGAATTTTGTATTTAGGGCCCGTTTGGCCATAAAAACTATTTCACCTTTTTCCGAACAATTTTCACCTTTTTCGGATTAAGTATTTGGCCATGAAAATTTCAAATTTCACTTGAAGTTGAATCTCGAAATTTTTCGAAAATTTGAAAAACTCCAAAAGGCTATTTTTCAAATTTTTACTTCAAATCGCTCACAAAAATCTCCAATTGTATTCATGTCCAAACAAAACTCTAATTTTTAAATACTTTTTCAATTTAAAAATCACTATTTTCCGAATTTTCACAATTCTTATGTCCAAACGCCCGCTTAATTTGCTCAATTAACCAATTTTACTATCATTCCTTTCAGTTTCTCGAAGAATGAAACTATTTTATTTGTTCCTAAACTCTTCTTGAATTGATCATTCTCATAAGCCTATATGAAGATGATCTCTTTTTTAAATGATAATCTTGGTATGTTATACTAGTAACTTTTATTTTAAGATCATAAGATTTTTTTTTACTGTCTTATTTTCATGTTTAAACAAATTAAAACACATAAAATGAAACGGAAAAAACTACTAAATGCTAATTGATGTGTTCATAAATCACGGTAGAATATATTATATATATTAATGTCTTGTGGTCAGCTTTCATTCAATCGAAAGCAGGCATGGCCCAGGTTCTGTTTTCAACGGTTTACAACCATTCCTATCTTTCTTCTTTCTTGTTTGATATTTTGATACCGACACTTACGATTAGCATGAGTCTTTTTCATTTTTAGCTCGCACCATAAATTATTTATATTTGATATATATATAAAAAAATATATTATATTTGTTCGACTATTATTTAGAGCGGTTATACAATATCATTTTTTCATTAGCATTAGCTTAAGTTTGTTTTGCAAATAAAAAGGGGTTCTTTACACAAATAGCCTGCGAAATTCACTGTTTACTTTTTCTAGTCAATCTACATAGATTATACAATAATTATATACGTTTATATATATACTATTATACATGAATAATATATATTATACATCGGCCGGCTATTTTGATTTAAAATACTTGGGCAGGTGATTATTTAAGTTAATTCTTTCCTAAAAAATAGGGAGAAATTCAAAAATAGCCAGATTTACCACTGGTGGTTGAAAAATAGCCAAGTTTCAAAAGTCATCGAAATTTAGCCACTTTAAATCTGAGCGAAAACACTGTTCAAAATCCGGAAAAATACGCCCGCAAATTTTACGGGAGTTCCAGCATAAGTATGCTTGAACTCCCGTAAATTTTACGGGAGTTCCAGGATAACTATGCTGGAACTCCCGCAAATTTTACGGGAGTTCCAGCAAGTATAATTGTCCAGTATAATATACTGGAGTTTGGAGCACTGG
>NW_017686152.1:0-910 GCF_001879085.1 Nicotiana attenuata | reverse complement strand
ACGGGTAGAGGACTGCCTTACAATCCAAGCCAGGTACATCTCTATTATCTGGCGTTTCAACCTTCGGGCCTCTTCTTTCAACTCAAATTCCAATTCCACAATCCCCCTTAACAGATCAATAACCCCTGTGTCCAAGTCTTTGCTAGCCATGACTACCTTGCTCTTTGACCTTGTGTTGTACGGGTGGGTTGCCAGAATGCCAAACAAACTAACCACCTTCCTGTTCTCAATGACAAAAGCGACTTGTTAGTGTTTAAGATTTAACAGATAGGCGACCACACGTTTAGGATGCAATGCACCTGAACAGTTAACTGCTTCTATTATGTATTTGAACAGTTGCATGCTTCATCTCGGCCTTAACTAGCTCTTTCATTTTGCACTTTCTCTTCTCTGTTTTCTTTTCGCTTTTCACTCATGCCTTTCTTTAGTCACTATTAATTTCCCCACTGGTTTCTTGTTGCTCCCCTTTTGTTTTGCACTTGTTTTTGCTCCCTCGCTTTGCCATTATTTTTTTCACTCAAATTTCTTCCTCTTTTATTTCCTCTCTCTCCTCTCTTTTTCTTTCTCCTCTCTTTTTCTTTTTAGGGTTATGATCGAATCCTATGGGAATTGCCTACGTATCATGACGCCGCATGAATCAGATCATTACGTAGTTCAGGAGATAAGTGTGAAATAAAAGAAGGACACATTTTTGGGTTTTTCAAATTTTTCATAAAAACAAAAACATTCTGATTTTCCTTCTATTACAATGACTTCCCCTACAGACTTAGACATAAAACTAACAAACTCCAAAAGAAACTGCAATACAGACTCGAAAATGGACTAATAGACTTAAAAGAAACTGAAAATACAGACTCAAAAAGAAAATTCAGAAATACATAAGTGCCTCAACTACTTCTCTAGGGGCCTG
>NW_017686151.1:4605-6433 GCF_001879085.1 Nicotiana attenuata | reverse complement strand
GCATTGGTGTATATAATTTAAATACCTAACCACGTAATGTACTCAATAACAATATACATAATGGAATTAAATTACACATGTAGGTCTAAAACAAATATTATAGTGCCGGTATATATAACTTAAATCCTAACTATTAATTGTCTCAAAATGGCATAGATGAAAATTAAATCATCATACCTGCATCAGTGAAGTTCTTAAGGAGCTCTTCATGTCGCTTAAACGTTTTTTTCAAAAGTATCCCATCGTTTATTAATAGCCTCAGCAGTCCACCGTTCATCATCATCATCAGAATCCGAATCCGTAGGCTCATCAAAATAGCTAAATTTTTCTTCCTTAAGCTTCTTCTTCTCGAGCTTCTCAATTAGTGGGCCCACGCCCATGAAATCCTCATTTTCCTGAGCATCAATATCCGCTGTATCTAATCCTTTCTTCTTTCTCTCTTCCCTTTCCCTTTGCTTGTCCCTTTCGACGTCGAGGAATAGCTCTCTGATTACCCTATCCGCCTGCGGTGTTCGGTATGATGCGGAGGAGAATGAACGTACGGAATGCGGAGGCGGCTGTGGATGCCGGAAAAGTGGTTGATTTCCTGCGCCGGCGGCGGAAGATGATGAAACGAACCGCAGTTGATTGCGGAGTAGTCGAACCCAAAACGTCGTCGTTCTGCTACTCATTTTGATCTGCTTTTTCTCCTCTTTGAACTAATGGAACTTCATTTCATTTGGTTTCAAACAAAAATGGTGTGGAGAGTGAAGAAGGAAAAAGTGGATGCAGGGTTTAGGGTATTACGTAACTGGGTCGGGTTGGGGTTGCGGGTTCACTTAAATACCTTTTTTGCCCTTTTTTGTTAATTTTTTTTTCCCCTTTTTGTTCGTATTTTGTGTTGATCAATCTTTTTCCGGGCGAAAATTATTTACCCTCCTCAAACTTTGTGTTAAAAATCAAACTCCTCCCTCAACTTTGAACAATAATCATTCTCCCCCTTTATCCTACACAATACTTTTTTTACCATTTGAATTTTCAATTTCCTCCTCAATTCAATATTTTTTTTATGATTTTAGCTATAACTTAAATTATGTAAAATTTAGTATAAGTTGTAATTAGAGTTCATTAAAATTATAAGTAGAATAAGTAATCAGAGTCAATTAAAATTACCTTATCTTTATGATTGTTATTTTAATATAATGCATATTAAATATATATTTAAGTTATATTTTCTTAGCGACGAAGCTAGAAATTCATACAAGAGGGACCCCAATTTTTTTTAATCTCGGATTGAACTTGTGAGCTAAGATAACTTGGGCTGTTTTTCAATCCTCTTATATGAAAAACTCGGATTGAACTTGTGAGCTAAGAAATTAAAATTTGTGATCTAAGAGAATATAGTTCATTAATTTCTTAGCTCACAAGTTCAATCCGAGTTTTTCATATAAGAGGATTGAAAAACATCCCAAATTATCGTAGCTCCTAAGTTCAATTCGAAATAACTTTAAAAAATGGGGTATTTTTCAATCCTCTTATATGAATTTCTAGCTCCGTCGCTAAAAAAATATAGCTTAAATATATATTTAATATGCATTACATTAAAATAACAATCATAAAGATAAGGTAATTTTAATTGATCGACTCTAATTACTTATTCTACTTATAATTTTAATGAACTCTAATTATAATCTATAATAGGTATTACATAATTTAAGTTATAGCTAAAACCATAAAAAAAAAATTATATAATAAAAAAATATTGAATTGAGGAGGAAATTGAAAATTCAAGGGCAAAAAAGGTATTGTGTAGGATAAAGGGGGGAGAATGATTATTGTTCAAAGTTGA
>NW_017686151.1:0-1820 GCF_001879085.1 Nicotiana attenuata | reverse complement strand
AAAAATCTACCCAAAATATTGTGTTATCCAAAGGATCTCAACAAGATCCTTCCTTAAGATATGGCAAGATTACTTCCACCATGCATGTTTGCCAAATGGCAACGGATGTAGTAAAGGGTAGCCAAATGGACACACCCTTAGATAACCTAATAGAAGCAATTAAGTGTCCTATAAATCAAGACATAGAGCACCCAAAAGACACAAACTTGGAAGAAACAATCATTGGTTCTTCCACCAATTGGCTAGCCCTTTCTTCTACCCAAAATCACGCCTACTACCAGTGCATTAAATACTTCACACCTTACCCAAAATGTCAAGAGTTCCTTCATCCTTAAGAAGAAGGAATCGCCTCATTCAAATCCTACGACAACACAAACCTCTCAACATGGAAAACCTCCCCCCCTTCATCCTCAAGAACAACCCCAGATAATTTATGCACAACCACCTCAACCCCAAGACTACCAACTCTCCAGTTGGATGGAGCTAGGCCTCATGGGCCATGCAATATCCTTCACAGTCCCAATCAGTGGCTAAGAGGCTATTGTGATCCTCTACAACACCCAATATCTAGCGCAACTCATTACGGAGGGAATGAGATTGGCCATGAACAACTACCTCAATCAAGTATGGCTCAACAATATTATTCATCTGATGACTCCATCAATGAACCCTCAAATGGCTCATGTAATGAGGGAACATTGGAGCATGCCTCCATAGTTCAACCCCATAAACCCTCAAAATGCCCCGTTGGATCTTCCCTTCTTTCCAACAGAGATGTACACTCATCTCAATCCCATCTTCTCCCTTGGGACACCAACTAGGGGAACCAAGAGATGTCAGCCCCCCCTCCACCCCCTCCAGTGCCCCCACATCAACAATAAGTCGACCCAATACCAGGTCCAGTGGAGGTAGAAATGGAGGAGGAGGATGTCCCTCTAAACCTACACTTAAGGCCAACCCTAGAAATCTCAAGCCTATACGGAATAAAAAAATTTCTCTTCACGGAGAGGCACGAGAAGAGGCATGTGCTCAGTTGTCCGTTAGCCCTATACAAGTGCTCGATGGATATCCGTCCTCCACATGACCCAACAGTGGGCAACAAGGCGATGATTCTAGTTCCTTCGATGAGAAGAAATTCTGTCCAAATGGGAGGGATAAGGGAGAATGGAGAGATGGTCAACCCTTGTGATGACCCGACCCGTCGTCACATGAGTTACCGCCCCGTTTCCCCTATGTTATGCTTCTTCATGTTTCATTATCAGTATTTGATGTGTTAGAGTTGGTTTGGAATGGTTTTGATAAGAAATGAGACACTTAGTCTCTTTTAAGAAGGCTTAAGTTGGAAAAGTCAACCGAATGTTGACTTTTGTGTTAGAGGGCTCGGATTTGAATTCCGATGATTTGGTTAGCTTCGGGGGATGATTTGTGACTTAGGAGTGCGATCGGAATTGATTTTGGAGGTTCAGTGTATAATTAGGCTTGAATTGGCGAAGTTAGTATTTTGACGAATTCCGGTTGGTAGGTAAGATTTTGATCCGGGGGTCGGAATGAGATTCCGAGAGTTGCTGTAGCTTCGTTAGGTAATTTTGGATGTGTGTGCAAAATTTCAGGTCATTCGGAGGTGTTTTGGTTGGGTTTCTGATCGAATGCTTGTTTCGGAAGTTTTAGAAGAACTTAGGCTTGAATTCGATGAGAAATGATGGTTTTAGTGTTGTTTGAGGTGTTTTAATGATTAGAGCAAGTTTGAATAAGGTATTGGATCATGTTTTTATTTTTGGTTGAGGTCCCGAGGGCCTCGGGGTGATTTCGGATGGCTAACG
>NW_017686150.1:2912-6434 GCF_001879085.1 Nicotiana attenuata | reverse complement strand
ATGTGAATCCTTCAGGGATTGATATCACTGTTTTCGCATTACTTTGCATGTTATTTGATCTCGGTCCAAGGTTTTAATACTCTTTTGCAAACTCAGCCGTTTTTCTAAGATTTGAAAACTGAAACAATATTTTATTGACGTTTTAAGCTGAGAACTACCATGTTGTATTGCCCAAGTGGCTTATGTGCATTTCTGGACTGAGCATGGATCGGGCTGTGCGCCGCAGTAGTGTTACATGTGCATTTCTGGACTATGGATGGCTCGGGCTGCACGCCGCAGCGGTGTTACATTGATTTTGAGGCTGAGGGCCTGGTTGATGCCACAAGATGGCTTGATATTGCGCTTGGGCTGTAGGAGCCCCTCCGGAGTCTGTACACACCCCCAGTGAGCGCCGTCGATGTTAAATATGGATGGCTCGGGCTGCACGCCGCAGCGGTCATATACATTGCATTGCACTCATGCATTGGTTCCTGTTTGTATTACGTGTCATGACATTCAACACTCGCATTTCATTGGCTTCCATGCTACTTCTTGCACTACTTACCTGATACCCTGGTGTTATTTGTTGATGGAGTGCTGTGCCCGAGGGGCTGACTTATGTGCTGACTTGCACTATCTGTTTCGCATTCATTTGCTTAACTGTTGAAAAAGACATTTTCAAAAGAGGTTTTAACTGAGCCCAGATAGATTTTCTAAAGGATTTCACGGTTTTACTGTTTTCTCAAAGGGTAGCACTGTTCTATATAGCATGATGGAGTGCCTTTCGTGATTTCTTGCTGCTCAGTTATTATTTACCTTTATTACTCACTGAGTTGGAGTATCACTTTACTCCCTGCACCTCGCGTGCAGATGCAGGTATTGGTTACCCGGTAGCGGGTTTGAGCTGGTTGAGGATTTTCTATCGTAGCTGAGCAAGGTGACCGCCGGCGTTCGCGGCACCGGACTTCGTCTTTTGATTCTAAACTTTATTCTGTATATTATTGACCCTGTGGTCGTGTTTAGACTTCCTTAGATGCTCGTGACTTGTGACACCCCGGTCGGGCTGTGTTGGGTCGTATATATATCGATTGTTATTGTCATTAAGTTGTATTTATCTAATCATTTATGTTTAAAAATTTTTTGAAAGAGGCGTTGTTGTTCTGTTGGCTGGCCTTGTCTTCACGAGAGGCGCCATCACGACCGGGTTAGGAATTGGGTCGTGACAAGTTGGTATCAGACCTAGGTTACTAGGTCTCACGAGTCATGAGCAGGTTTAGTAGAGTCTCGCGGATCGGTACGAAGACGTCTGTATTTATCCTCGAGAGGCTGCAGAACCTTTAGGAAAACTTCACATTCTTGAATTCTTATCGTGCATCCTTGATTCGGCTTGAAAAGAAAACTCTTGAAATTCCTTCCACCCGATTGTGCGCGCACGTGAGCGCTCAGTATCAGATGTGCCTTGATGGCTTGTGATTCCCCGATCAAGGGGCGAGATGAAATCTCCGTGAGTTTGATGTTGGGCCAGTCTGGAGGACTTGAGGCCGAATCTTGCCTATGGCTTGAGCACTGAGGTGCTGATCGTGTGAGCAAGTGTTTCGAACTTATATGTTCGGTATTGTCCCTATTAGCCGGAATGGCGGTTTGGTATTCATGTGATGAGTATGTTACTGCGAGATGTATTTAGATGACTTGGTAGTGACGAAGAAGCCTGCTGGATAATAGATGAACTGTTAAGTGATTCGTTTCCTATTGTGATTTGATGTGTAGCCCGAATATGGGCGCGTGAAGAATATTTTCGTGTCTCCTAGTTGGAAAGTAAAGTGCAATACATGTGGCGGTATGAGTTCAGACTCAGGAAGACTAAGTTGACTGTGAAACGTATATGATGGTGGAAGGTATGCTGAAGTACTAAATTGAGGCGAAGCAGGTGGGTTATCCCCTGCGGAGTGTTCTTAAGTGGTATGATCCTTATGTGTATGTTAGAAGATCTCATGTGTAATTGAAGGGTACGTGTTGAAATTTGAGAATTCGGGTCGCTTAAGAGAGTGGACTCAACTGAGGTGGGAACGAATGCGAGGTTTGCAGAGGATTACAGTACTAGATGATCTGTGTTTTCACGAACTGGTAGATGATTTGATTCTAATCTCACTATGATATGGTGACATCATTAGAGTAAAAGTATTATGGGTTATTGAGTGTGTCCTGATATATGGCTTCGAGCCAAGTTGGGGAGGTTGCTGTTGATTAGCTGATTGCACGGTTATGTGCTATGTTGGTTCCGTTTCGAGGTATGCTGGCGAATCAGTTCTGGTTGAGGAAATTGAGCCGAGGATGGCACGAGCGAAGAAAAATTTTGACAAAGGTAATATGGTGCCTCATAGATGTGTAAGAATCAGAGGATGTCTTAAGCTGTTGTTGGTAAAATGCTCGGTGCATGGAGCAGGAAGATGTTTGTTTGTATTGGGATAAGGATCTCATTTTGCGTTATCGGGGTGCCAATAAGGCACGAGTCACTCTGTTCGTTGGGTCAGGTAATTTGCAGTTTGAATAAGAGTGAATGACTTTCGAGAATGGTTCTAATGTGTTCAAGATTCTACATGTGACAACCAAGTGTCTTAAGGTTGTGTATGTTGTTAGATACTGTGTTTTCATTGGAAAATGTCAAGACTTGTGGTATTTTTATGTTAATTATGGGATTCTATGCATCAGTATCAGGAGAATAAAGGTAACGGATTTAGATTCGCAGGAAGTTCTTCATAGTAGATTATTTTGGGAATGTGGTGTTTTTGGGAACATTTGAGCGAGTATTCAGTGGCTTATGGGTCTTAGACAGTGTGGTCTCGTGCTTGGGTCTCGTGTGGTAAGCCTGGGTTGAGGTATTGTGGTGCTACAGCAAGAAGGAATGTCAAGTGGATGATGAATCACCAAGGAAATCAGATAGATGGAATAGCTTGATAGTGGACCGAATCGGTATGGTAAGGATATGATTAATTTCTTTGTATGTGTTCGAGGTAATGAGCCCGTACAGGTATTGTGCAGCAAAGCTCTTGAGTGCTGACAGCTTGTCTAGTCTGGTCTAGTTAGAAGGATTCAGTCCTGACAGTTTAGCTTGTGCAAATGGAATTGGGGAAGAATTCTTGTTAGGTTTCACTGTGGTTTGGAGATGTATATATCTTCTATGGGCATGCGAAGCATGGAATGCGTAATGATTTTCTTCCAAATGGGATCGGTGGAAGTTATTGGCTAGGTGAGTTACAGTTCAGTTCTGAAAAGAATTTCATAAAACTCTTAAGTAAAGAGTAGCCTCAGATAACGAAGGAAATGATACTGCTAATTGGAAGTGATTTGACGAGTGTATTTGTCTCGGAAAGGGGTAATGTGACTTAACTGATGATACTTCGGTAGTATTGCGGCGCTTTCTTGTTAGATCGACTGCTGATGTCTGAGTTGTTTGATGGCACAGGGGAATTTTAAGAATATCTTTCGTGGAATGATTGGGTACTTGAGATGTAATATGTATTCATACGGCGGAATTTGGGATCA
>NW_017686150.1:0-746 GCF_001879085.1 Nicotiana attenuata | reverse complement strand
CTCTTTTGCAAACTCAGCCGTTTTTACTAGATTTGAAAACTGAAACAATATTTTATTGACGTTTTGAGCTGAGAACTACCATATTGTATTGCCCAAGTGGCTTATGTGCATTTCTGGACTGAGCATGGATCGGGCTGCGCGCCGCAGTAGTGTTACATGTGCATTTCTGGACTATGGATGGCTCGGGCTGCACGCCGCAGCGGTGTTACATTGATTTTGAGGCCGAGGGCCTGGTTGATGCCACGAGATGGCTTGATATTGCGCTTGGGCTGTAGGAGCCCCTCCGGAGTCTGTACACACCCCCAGTGAGCGCCGTCGACGTTAAATATGGATGGCTCGGGCTGCACGCCGCAGCGGTCATATGCATTGCATTGCACTCATGCATTGGTTCCTGTTTGTATTACGTGTCATGACATTCAGCACTCGCATTTCATTGGCTTCTATGCTACTTCTTGCACTGCTTACCTGATACCCTGGTGTTATTTGTTGATGGAGTGTTGTGCCCGAGGGGCTGACTTATGTGCTGACTTGCACTATCTGTTTCGCATTAATTTTCTTAACTGTTGAAAAAGACATTTTCAAAAGAGGTTTTAACTGAGCCCAGATAGATTTTCTAAAGGATTTCACGGTTTTACTGTTTTCTCAAAGGGTAGCACTGTTCTATATAGCATGATGGAGTGCCTTTCGTGATTTCTTGCTGCTCAGTTATTATTTACCTTTATTACTCACTGAGATGGAGTACTCAC
>NW_017686149.1:3786-6434 GCF_001879085.1 Nicotiana attenuata | reverse complement strand
CCTTTGTTGTTGTTCTGATGTATAAATGCTAATCTACACGATTATAGTTTAATTTACGCAAACTACTGAGGAATAGAAATATTCTGATTCAACTTAAAGTGTGCAAAGTGCTCTACAGAGATTAATTTCAGTTGATTTAGTTTTCATTTTTATGGAAATGTTGAATTTGCGAAGCACGATGATTGAAAGCAAGAAGAAGATAGGAATGCTATAAGTTGTTACTATTAACTAATGTATTATGTTTCTGTTAATTTCAGCTTTCTACAGTCGTGTGAACATCAGAAGTTGAGTTATTTTGGTGGTGAAGAGAAACCAATGTACATCTCCAACTAATTATGTGTGTGTATTGTGAATTTAGTGTGCGCTGTACTAAAAATTCCATCAAGCCTAAACAAAATTTTAGCTGCTCCACTCAAACATGTAATTAGCCAAAGTAGCGTAGCATCAGATGACATTTCAGACCCATATGAGTCTCGTACAATGCTTCTTTTCTTCCGGGGGAGGACAGACAGGAAAGATGTATGCTTATTTCAGTTACGAATAAGTCAATTATGCATTCTCAAATGATAAAAATCTTTCTGACTCTAGTATGATACAGGAAGGGAAAGACCGTCAGCAATTGAAATACATGTTAAGTGGTCAAAAAGATGTCGTCTTCGAAGCAACAGGAATCTCAGGGGAAGGTGAACATGCATTAAGTTGTTTAATTATGCAAACTGATTAAGTATAATCAGGGGGTATCTTTTAGTTGTTACATCTGGAAAATATGAGAGCACATTCCGATGTGTATATATAATGTCATATGTTAGATACTTACATAATTGGCCATTTGTAGACCTTTGGGAAAGGATCTAAGGGAAAGATGCCCTTGTTGCACCTATGAACACCTCACACGCTGCTGTATTTCTCAATACAAGCTTAAGAAATAACTATAACGTTTTAAGAAGAAAAAGAAAGAAAAAATATATTAAAAAAAATAACAATTCGCAAAGTGAGGCGCGCGATGCCCTCACTTCACTATTTTTTTAATTTTGTGATTGGCCTGGTCGCGTCTGCCTTCGCGTGTAGACGCGGATTTAGACGAGCCCAGTGCTCTAAATTTGACAATTAGCAAAGTGAGGCGCGCGATGCCCTCACTTCACTGTATTTTTTATTTTGTGGCTGGCCTGGTCGCGTCTGCCTTCGCGTCTAGATGCGGATTTCAACGAGCCCAGTGCTGGCCATTTTTTTAGTTTTTTTTTTAAAATCAATTTAGCCACTTTTGGCCCCCTTTTTTTTATTTATGATTTCTTCACTCCAGTGATTCCAATTTGCATTGTTAGATATTTACTTGTTTGATCTCTTAACCTCCACATTGTTGATTTGTTTCAATTAATTATTATTGGGACCGAGCTGATGCTGCTTGGGCTTAGTTCGTTGTTGTTGGGACAATGCGCAAGGCACATTTCTCAAATTTGTGTGGATTCATCCCTTTTCAGTAGTAAATTCTACCTTTGTTCTCAAGAAGATTATGACAGTGCGATTGAGACAATCCATTTGTCGAGCTCCTCCATTTTCTCAAATTAAACTGATATTCCTCTCAAGGGAATTTATCAACCATCACATCAATGTGGCGAGGTAAGTTGTTTTTCTTGATTCGTACCGCACACGAATCATGCTTTGTGCTACTGTACTAAAGACAATGTTGTGAAATTAACATCAGGGACGTGAACCTTTCGTCTCACATCAATAAGGTCTTTATATATTAAGCGCTCGACATCCAAAATCAATGCTAGAATCTCACTTTGACAATTTGTCCAATCTTCTAACTGATGCCTTATATCTGCATTTAGAATACTTATCCTTCAGAAGCTGCTGTCCACTTAAACAATCTCGTCTCTGCAATAAACAACTTTCTGAAGCTAGTTTGCGATACCATGTAGTTCACTGAGATGGCGTGGATGGTTCAATTTCCTTATTCTTTGTTTCTTCATGTATTCCTTGTTTGTGTAACTATCAAAGGATAAGCAAAGGAAAGGCTTAACGCAGATGAAGAAGCAGCTAGAAGGATATAACAATAGGAATGAGGATTATTCGATGCATAATTATAAGGTAAAAAAGGTTAAGAGCGAAAGTCAGTGTGGAGAAACAAATATAATCTCTGTAGTTTGGAATTGCTGAAAAAATGCAAAAATTCTGTTGCAAATTCTCTCTTGTCTTACTAAACTCCTGTGAATGGGCATAAGCCAATATTTACCAAAGGAAGCTGCTATTCTCGTTAAGTAGTTGGAATGTAAAGGTACCCTAGACTAACATGTACTGATTCACATCATTTGTTCTGCTCTATTCAGTTGCAGTACATTTATGAAATGATTCTTTGCATTTTTACTTGAAAGGTCATGCCTAAGACTGATAAGGAGCTATTACTGCATGGGGAAGCAGAGGACTTAGTAACAGTTCAGATATGGGAATTGAAGACTTCTTGGTGGGGAGCATTTTACTCCCTTAGTAGGCCTACCAGCATGAGTCCGGATTAATCCGGTTAGTGGGTTTTGAATACCGGTTGTTTAAAGCAAGAAAAGTAACAGTTCAAAGGTGATGTTAGACACTATCACAACTTGTGTCTGGTAGATGATTTAGAATGAGAGAAACCAAAGATGTTTTGAAAG
>NW_017686149.1:0-1386 GCF_001879085.1 Nicotiana attenuata | reverse complement strand
ACTGAACTTACTTTCATTCTCCACTGTATAATATAATTCTGCTAACTCACCAAAAAAACTTATAATAAAGAATGCCAGTAGTTCTTTCTTCTTGTACAAAATATATACTCCAATATTTGCAAACTCACCACTATCTTTGGATGAATTAATTCTCTCTTGCCTTTAAATTTTTTATCCCACGTTATTACACTTTTGTGCTCTATACAGTTGAGGTTTATATAATGGGTGAAAAAAATTAAGTAGGTAGGTTGTGTTGAGTTGAATGGAAAGTAAAGCTTAATTAAAATTTCTAGTAGATATCATGCATATTATTGGGTGGATGTAGAATTCAACAACCAAGCATGCACAACGACTCATAGGTAGCTAATCTGGATTTGGTTAAAGGTTTGTAAAAATTGAGTATTGTTAATAAATATTGTAGACATAAAAATATTTATACACTAAGCCGGGAAAAAACATGTAATATACGGTAAACCTCGATATTTTTGAGGTTTCATATGCTGAAAAACAACAATCAACGGCTCATCGGTCGATTCATTCAAGTAATGTTGAATTTCATCCACATGTTCGCTCCATAAGGTTGCCACAATCCTGTTCCTCCTATACGTTGCATAGTAAGGTTAATATAGACATATATAGGTAAGCTATCAATAAAAAAATATTTAAATTTTTCAATTACGTACTGATCATCTTCGAGTACAATATTAATAAACGGATTTTCGTCGTCTCCTTGCTTGTACGTCTTAACATCTTCATAGGTGACAACCTGACCAACAACATCTAATATATATATATAGATAAAAGTGAGTAACATAGTTTTACCAATACCATTAATTCGTTAAAAATGAAAAGAAGAATTACCACATAATTCTGTCTCATCGACATCATGTTGATTTGTTAGTTGGTCAAAAGGGCGCAAGTTAAAGATGTTCATATGAAATGAAGGATCATTTGTTTCCTCAACAAATGTCTTTTGAGTAAATGTTAGCCTCAGGTTGTGTGTCGTAGTCCTCAACTTCAGATTATTTGGTCCAACGACAAAGTAGTTCATACGATATAAGCGAAGTTCATGTATCTTGTTCCTAAAAAACTTGAGAACATACTTTCCGATTGAAGCATGTATACGATCACCCTACAAAATCAGATTCATTATTAGCGCAAAATTATAAGCTCGTATATACCGGAGATCACTGCCTAAAAATATCCTACCTATTTCATATGAAAAACCAGAATGCTATATAGAGAATTTATGCAACTTAAGTGTAGTTATCCTAAAGATTTTATATCAAAAGCCAAAATTCTATATAGAGAAGTTGTATACCATATACATAGAAATGTGTAAGATAAAGGCAAAAGTACGAAATATGAAGCCATTCTGCCGAACTT
>NW_017686148.1:0-6434 GCF_001879085.1 Nicotiana attenuata | reverse complement strand
TAAACCTCGGACTCAACTTCCCCTTCTTCCCAAATCTCATAACGCCCTTCATAGGCGAAACCCGAAGCAGAACCCGCTCTCCAACCATATAGGAAACATCACGAACCTTCCGGTCCGCGTAACTCTTCTGTCTGGACTGGACTGTACGGAGTCTATCCTGAATCACCTTGACTCTCTCCAGAGCATCCTGAACCAAGTCTGTGCCCAATAATCTGGCCTCACCTGGCTCGAACCAACCCACTAGGGATCTACATCACCTACCATATATGGCCTCGTACGGTGCAATCTTAATGCTGGACTGATAGCTGTCGTTGTAGGCAAACTCCGCCAATGGCAAGAACTGATCCCAAGAACCTCCAAACTCAATCACACACGCAAGGAGCATATCCTCAAGAATCTGAATAGTGCGCTCGGACTGTCCGTCCGTGTGAGGGTGAAATGATGTGCTCAACTCCACCCGAGTACCCAACTCCTGTTGTATGGCTCTCCAGAACCGCGATGTGAACTGAGTACCTCTGTCTGAAATGATGGAAACTGGAACACCATGCAGACGGACAATCTTCCGGATATAAATCTCCGCCAACCGCTCCGAGGAATAGGTAGTTCACATAAGGATGAAATGCGCGGATTTGGTCAGCCAATCCACAATAACCCAAATGGCATCGAACTTCTTCAAAGACCGTGGGAGCCCAGATACGAAGTCCATGGTGATCCGCTCCCACTTCCACTACAGAATCTCTATCTGCTGAAGCAATCCACCCGGTCTCTGGTGCTCATACTTCATCTGCTGACAATTAAGGCACCGAGCTACAAACCCAACTATATCCTTCTTTATCCGCCTCCACCAGTAGTGCTGCCTCAAATCTTGGTACATCTTCGCAGCACCCGGATGAATGGAATACCGTGAACTATGGGCCTCCTCTAGAATCAACTCTCGAAGCCTATCAACATTGGGTACACAAACTCGACCCTGCATCTTCAGTACTTCGTCAGCACCAATAGTCATATCTCGAGCATTGTCGTGCAACACTTTGTCCTTGAGGACAAGCAAATGAGGGTCATCAAACTGACGCTCCCGGATACGATCAAACAAGGGAGACCGAGAGACAACACAAGCTAGAAAACAACTGGGCTCCGAAAGATCCAATCTTACAAACTGGCTGGATAAGGCCTGAACATCCATCGCCATAGGCCTCTCTGCTGCTGGTAAATAAGCCAAACTTCCCAAACTTCTGCCCGGCGGCTCAAAGCATCGGCCACCACATTGGCCTTGCTCGGGTGATACAAGATAGTGATATCATAATCCTTTAGCAGCTCTAGCCATCTCCTCTGACGCAAATTCAGGTCCTTCTGCTTGAACAGATGTTGCAAACTCCGGTGATCAGTATATATCTCATAAGGCACACCGTACAAGTAATGACGCCAGATCTTCAAGGCATGAACTATGGCAGCTAACTCAAGGTCGTGGACATGGTAATTCTTCTCGTGTATCTTCAGCTGTCTGGACGCGTGGGCAATCACCCTACCGTCCTACATCAATACCGCTCCGAGGCCAACTCTTGAAGCATCACAATAGAAAGTATAAGACCCCGAACTGTTAGGCAATATCAAAACTGGGGCTGTAGTCAAGGCTGTCTTGAGCTTCTAAAAGCTCTCCTCGCACTCTTCCGTCCACTGGAACGGAGCACCCTTCTGGGTCAGTCTGGTCATAGGTGCTGCAATAGATGAAAACCCCTGAACAAATCGACGGTAATAACCCGCCAAGCCAAGAAAACTACGGATCTCTGCAGCTGAGGACGGTCTGGGCCAACTCTGTACGGCCTCCACTTTCTTTGGATCTACCTGAATACCCTCTCTCTCGACCACATGACCCAAAAATGCCACGGAGTCCAACCAAAACTCACATTTTGAGAACTTAGCATACAACTTCTTCTCTCTCAAGGTTTGGAGCACTGTCCTCAGGTGCTGCTCATGATCTCCCCGACTCCGGGAATATATCAGAATGTCATCAATAAAAACGATCACGGACGAATCAAGATATGGCTGGAAAACACTATGCATCAGATGCATGAAGGTTGCTGGGGCTTTAGTCAGCCCAAATGACATAACAAGGAACTCGTAATGACCATACCGAGTCCTGAAGGCAGTCTTCGGGATATCTGGCTCCCGAATCTTCAATTGATGATAGCCTGAACGCAAGTCAATCTTAGAAAACACACAAGTATCCTGCAACTGGTCGAACAGGTCATCAATACGAGGCAAAGGATAGCGGTTCTTCACTGTCACCTTATTGAACTGGCGGTAATCAATTAACCTGCGCATAGAACCATCTTTCTTCTTCAAAAATAACACAGGAGCACCCCAAGGCGATACACTGGGCCGAATGAAACCCTTATCAAGTAATTCCTGCAATTGCTCCTTCAACTCGTTCAACTCAGGAGGTGCCATACAGTACGGAGGGACAAAGATGGGCTGAGTGTCCGGCAACAGATCAATGCCAAAATCAAAGTCTCTATCGGGTGGCATGCCCGGAAGATCAGCTGGAAACACATCAGGGAAATCCCGTACTACTGGGACTGAATCAACAGAAGGAGTATCCATACTGGCATCTCTCACATAAGCTAAGTACGCATCACAACCTTTCTCAACCATACGCTGAGCCTTAAGGAAAGAAATAACTCTACTAGGAGTGTGACCTAAAGCACCCCTCCACCCAATACGCAATACACCTGGCATGGCCAGTGTCACGGTTTTGGCATGACAATCAAGAATAGCATAATGGGGCGACAACCAAACCATGCCCAAGATAATATCAAAATCAACCATGTTAAGCAACAATAAATTAGCTCTGGTCTCAAAACCACCAAGAACAACCAAACATGACCGATAAACGCGATCCACAACAAGAGAATCTCCCACATGAATAGAAACATAAACTGGGGAACCCAAAGAATCCCGAGGTACACCCAAATGCGGAGCAAAATAAGAAGACACATAAGAATAAGTGGAGCCTGGATCGAACAGAACCGATGCATCTCTGTGACAGACCAAGATAGTATCTGTGATGATAGAATCGGAGGCGACAGCCTCAGTACGGGCTGGAAGAGCATAATATCTGGCCTGGCCTCCCCCTCGAGGGTGACCTCTACCTCCCCGACCTCCACCTCTGGCTGGCTAGGCCGGCGGAGCGGCAACTGGTGCTGGGACCATAGCCTGAGAGCTCTGCGGGGCCTGCTGTGGCTGAGGAGTCTGCGGAGGTGCACCCCTCCTAAGTCTGGGGTAATCCCTCACCACATGGTGTGTGTGATCACACTCAAAAAAAGCTCTGGGAGGACGTGGCGGCTGTAACTGGCTCGGGCCAGGTCTGCTGAACTGACTACTGGAAACACCCCGTGCAGGAGGCGCACTAGAGACTGGAGGTGCATAATAAGGCTCCTAAGGCCTAGGTGGAGCTGGAGTACCACTGGCTGCTGGAAGAGCTGAATGAACGGGGCGACCCATATGACCCCTACCATGACGACCTGCAACTGGCGCACGGGCACCAAAATAATGGCCCGACTCTCGAGACCTCTTGGCATCCCTCTCCTCTCTGACCCTAGCATGCATACCCTCAATCCTCCTAGCAATGCTCACCACCTGCTGATAAGATATACCCATCTCTAACTCACGAGCCATGCTAGATCTGATGCTGGGAATAAGCCTCTCAATGAAGCGGCGAACCTTCTCGCGAACCGTAGAAACCAAAGCTGGTGCATGTCTAGCCAAGTCAATGTAACGGACAACATACTCTGAGACAATCATAGTACCCTGGCGCAAATGCTCAAACTCCGCGCGCCAGGCGTCCCTAAGACTCTGGAGGACATACTCCCTCGTGAACATATCTGAAAACTGAGCCCAAGTCAGGGAAGCTGCCTCATCCAGACTGTCTAACTCATAAGCACGCCACCACTGATAAGCGGCTCCTCGAAGCTGGAAAGTACTGAAGGAAACCCCGCTCGATCCTGATATGCCCATAGTACGGAGAATACGGTAGCACTCCTCCAGAAATCCCAAGGCATCCTCTGATGCTAACCCACTGAATATAGGAGGATCATATTTCTTGAACCTCTCAAGTCTCCGCTGCCCATCCTCTAAAGCCGCTGCCCTGTCCTCGAGCTGAACTGGCACTGCAGGCGGTGCAGGCATAAACTCTTGGACCTGATCAACATGCACTCGCTACTCAGGAGTGCGGGCGGCGGGAGTCTGCGCTCCTCCCCCAGCCTGGGATGTGGCTACAGCAATGGGAAGCAACCCTTCCAGAGCCAAAGTGGTGTACATGCTCATAAACTGTGCCAAAGTCTCCTCGAGTGCTGGAGTAGTAGTGGCAGACATATCAGGTGTCTGGACTCCAGCTGGTACTGCTGGTGGTACCTCGGCGACAGCTCGCGCGGGTGCTCTGGCTGCACCACGAGAGCGTCCTCGGCCTCTACCCCGGCCCCGGCCTCTGACGGCTCCAATAGGGGGCGCGGGTGCCTGGTCATCTCGAGTAGCACGTGTCCTCACCATCTATGAGAGAATAGAAAGACAGAAGTTTAGAATTGGGATATCAAAAATCTCGCACGACAAGGAACTTAAATGAAGTGAAATTTTCCCTAACAGTTACATAGCCTCTCGTAGATAAGTACAGACGTCTCCGTATCGATCAGCGAGACTCTAATAAACCGGCTTGTGATCCATGACTCCTATGAACCTAGAGTTCTGATACCAACTTGTCACGACCCCAGTTCGCCCTCCGTGAACTATCGTGACGGCACCTAGTCTCTACGACTAGGTAAGCCTAACAAACACGGAAACAAACAAATCTTACGGAATAAATAATCAAAAGCCGAATAACTAAAAGAAATAGTATTTAAATGTTGCTCGGAATATACACACAACTTTTCAAATCTGATTCACTATCCCAAAACCCGGAAACTCACGGATCCACAAGCTGAGAAAACACTACATAGCTCTAATCTCTGGAATGTCTAACCAAGAACATAAAGTACAGAAGGGCTAAATACTAGATGCAGGAATAAAAAGAGACTCCTCAGACTGCGAACGCGGTAGATATACCTCGAAGTCCCGTAGAATCGCCTCGCCTCAAGAATGGTAAGCCTGAGTAGAGGTACCTGGATCTGCACATGAAAAACATGCGCAGGAAGGGCATGAGTACACCACAGCGGTACTAGTAAGTGCCAAGCCTAACCTCGGTTGGGTAGTGACGAGGAAGGTCAGGGCCCTACTGAGGTTAAATAAGATATAAGGTATAACAGTGCGAAATAACCAGTATAAATAAGTAACACAAGATATGAAGGACAACAACAATTATTACAAAGGCAAGTAAAACGCAGTAAGAGAACACAACTCAGCTCTAAGATAACAATTGGGGATCTCCCAAGATACCGTTCTGTAGTCTCCAAATATAAATATCATATCCAGTGGATCTCCCGGGTGCAGTCCCGTAGTCCAACTCATAAATGTGCAGGGGGATCTCCCGGAATGCAATTCCGTAGTCCCAAAGTAAAAAATACAGGGGAGCTCCCGGGATACCGTCCCGTAGTCCCAAAGTAAAAGTGCAGGGGGATCTCCCGGAATGCAATTCTGTAGTCGCAAAGTAAACATACAGGGGAGCTCCCGGGATACTGTTCCGTAGTACCAAAGTAAATACGCAGCAACAATAAGAATTCAATCCAATCAATTGCATATCAAAGTGAAGCAGGTAATCTAACCTAGCATGGTTCACGGAATACAAATAAGGCAGTTAAGGCCAATAGAGCAATTTAGTCAAGTAGACATGCTTCTCTAGGCTATAGCAGGTTTAGTTTCCAAACAGTGTAAGCAAGAAAAGGAAGAACACAATTCAAGGCTATTTTTAATGAAAAATAGGATTTCCAACAATTAGCAAAAGTACGCGCTCGTCACCTCACGTACGAGGCATTTCAATTACCACAATATCAATACAAAGGGGAAAAGGTCCCCCACACAATGTTAGACAAGCCACTTACCTCGAACAAGTGCAATTGAACCCGAACTACGCCTTTGTCACGAGTATCCGACTCCAAATGGCCCAAATCTATTCAATTCAATTGCTTATTGTAAATAACACCTCAAGTAACTGATTATATAATTAAATTCTAAGCTAATACGCGAAATTAGATAAAATTTACATTTTCAGACACCTCGTACTCTCACGAGTCTAATCATAACAAGAACACTGAAATCGAGGCCAAATGACCTCTCAAATTGTCATTTAAAGACCTCTTAAACTTAAGCCCTAATTACCCATTTTTTCCAAATTTCTCATCACTAATTAGGTCTTTAATCACATAAAAATGAGTTATGAAGTCAAGGACGTTACCTCCAAGCGATTCCCCTTTATTTTCTCAAAAATCTCTCTCAAAAGCTTCAAACCC
>NW_017686147.1:5348-6434 GCF_001879085.1 Nicotiana attenuata | reverse complement strand
ACGTTTGAAAACCCACAAGAATCGCTCAAAACCGAGCTCCACAAGTCAAGATATGATAAAAAATGGGTCCAAACCCTCCAATTTAGGGGAATATATTTTCCCTGCCCCAGGAATTTTGTGCATCGCGATCGCAGAATAAAAGATGTGATCGTGTAGAAGGAAAATGGCTGCTGTCCAAAATGTGCTACGCGATCGCGGAAGGGCTTATGCGATCACGTAGTGAAGGAATTATTTGCTGCTCAAAGCCACTCTTCGCGATCGCGAAGAGGAAGATGCCATCACGTTCAAGGAATAATTTTCTGCCCAAATAAAAGAACTATGCGAACGCGGACATAGAAGATGCGAACACGAAGAAGGAGCAAATAGACTTCCGCGATCACGAACGTGGTCATGCGAACACATTGAACAATTAATACCTCCTTCAAAATTACTCTTCGTGATCGCGGAGGAGCAGACGTGAACGCGAAGAAGCAAACCAACTGACAGATAACAACAATTCAAAATAGGAGAAAAATGGCCCGTAGCCCACCCGGAACACACCCGGGGCCCCTGGAACCCCGTTTAAAAACTCAAACAAGTTTTATAACCTAACACGGAATCGCTCGAGGTCTCAAATCATATCAAACAATGCCAAAAATGCAAATCGTGCCATGAATCGAGCTTATGAACTTCCAAATCTTCCAACTTCTAGAACTCGCGCCAAAACCTATCAAATCAACCCGGAATGATGCCAAATTTTGCAGACAAGTCCAAAATGACATAATGGAGTCCCTCCAACTCTTGAAATCATATTCCGGCCCCGATATCATAAAAGTCAACTATGGGTCAAACTTCTCCATTTTCCAAACTTCAACTTTTTCAACTTTCGCCGAAATGCCTCAAATTACCCTACAGACTTCCAAATCTGAATCCGGACGCACATAAGTCCAATCACCATACAAAGCTATTGAGATCATCCAAACTCATTCCGTAGCCGTTTATACAAAAGTTAAATTTCGGTCAAATTCTCACTACTTAAGCTTCTAAACTAGATTCATTCTTCCAATCCGATTCTGAATCATCCGGTAACTGAATTCAACCGTGCAC
>NW_017686147.1:0-842 GCF_001879085.1 Nicotiana attenuata | reverse complement strand
GTCATATCTTGGCCAAAGCCTCCTGAAAGGCCTGAAAACACAATAGGCATAGATGATGCCTGAGCTGGTCCCACCGGCTCAACTATATCTGGGAATTTGCTCTTGAGGTTCGGGGCAACTGGTGGGTCTACAGGTGCTGCTCTAGCTGCTGTACTAGTTGCGCCTCGACCTCTACCACGACCCCGACCTCTCGGGGCTCTAACTGGTGGTACTGGTGACTATCCACCCGATCCGGTAGCATGTGTCTAACTGTTAGAGAATAGAATAATAGAAGTTTAGTTCCCCGAATCAACAAGTCGCACGACCAGAATACAAGAAAGTGAAATTTTTCTAAGGGTTCGGCAACCTCTCGAAGATAAGTACAGCGTCTCCGTATCGGTCCGCAAGACTCTACTAAACCTGCTCATGACTCGTGAGACCTATGTAACCTAGGCTCTGATATCAACTTGTCACGACCCAAAATCTCACCTATCGTGAGGGAGCCTATATCGATACTACGCAAGCCGACAACCTCAATAAACCACAAATTCTTATAGGTTTGAAAACATAATAAATAAATTTAAGGGTAAAAATCTACAATTTCTGATACAAAATATTGTGTCTTTAAAAAAATATACTTCCAAAACCGGTGTCACTGAGTACATTAGCATCTAAATGATAACATAGTCTGAATGATAAACCCATGTCTGAAAATATAGAATAGTAAAAATAATTAAAAGAAAAGAGAGTGAAGGTCTGCGGATGCCAAGAAGCTACCTTGATAGTCTCCAACAGATAAATCTCTGAAATCTAACAGTCACCATATCCGGAAGTACCTGGATTTGCACACGAAGTAACAAAAC
>NW_017686146.1:4227-6434 GCF_001879085.1 Nicotiana attenuata | reverse complement strand
TACCACCGGTTGGGCAGTCATGCATATTCATTTACCATCGAGCTACGGCCGATCGGATAGTCGTGCATTTACCACCGAGCTACGGCCGGTTGGGCAGTTACACATTTACCACCGAGCTATGACCGGTCGGGCAGTCATGCATTTACCACCGTGCTACGTACTATTGTAACATATACATAAAAGATAACTACATTACTACTGGGTCATTGCTCATAATAAGCGAAATCTTTAACCTCAAAATTAAGGTATACAATCTCTACCAGTAGGTTAATTGCACTAGTAATGTAAACATTGTTCGTGCATATTTTTCCTTTTTTTCTTCGTTTTTCTTATAACAACGACAACAACTACATACCAGTATATTTCCAAAAGTACAGTCTAGGGAAGGTAATATGTATCCAATCCTTACCCCTACCTTGTGAAGGTAGAGTGGCTGTTTCCGAAAGACCCCGGCTCAAGTATTTTTGTATACGCCGCAAATATAAATTATATTCATTTTCTAAATACTTCATTAGTTATATCTTAGATCTAATTTCATATCTTATGGATGGATCCTATAAATCATGTTGCAATGATTAAACTTTTATATATAGCTGGAAGAAATTTATGCTGAAAACAACCTTCAACAATCCTGGGGAGGTGGTGAGCAAAGTGGCGCTTACAGCCAGCAGCATCCTCAAACTCAGGGTTTTTTCCAACCTCTAGAATGCAACTCCACCTTGCAAATAGGGTGAGATTCTAATTTTATTAGTTATTACTCCTAATTGCTATGTTGCGCGAACTCTCCAAAATGTTGCCGCACCCGTGTCGGATTCTCCAAAAATACACTGCTTTGGAGTATCCGACACGCACCCGACGACATCTTCGGAGAGTCCGAGCAACATAGCCTAATTGTACTCCCTCTTTTTCATTTTACGTGAAGATGATTAACTGGATAAGAATTTCAATAACGAAATTTCTATAGCTACAAAATCATGTGATTAACAACGTAAAAATGAGCAGTACTCCAAAGTAAATTATATTTAAATATAAAAGTGTGTCATTGTTTTCTGAACTAGCTGAAAAAGATAGAGTCACGTAAAATGGAAGAGAAGTAGTATTTTCAACTATATGCTGGGACTGATATATATGGGAAATAGGTATGCAAAGCACATTCACTATCTTCCACTAGAATTATTTTGTTGAGAAAAGATCAACAAAATAATGCGTGAAATGGTACTCTATATCCACTAACTTAAAATTCTGGATCTACCTATATCATATATTCCCGACTTCGAATGGGGATAGACTAAGGCTTATTTTCCTTTGATGATAGGTATGATCCAGCAAGTTCAAGCCAAATAACAGGTGTAACCAGTGGCCAGAACATCAGTGGCATAGTCCCAGGTTGGATGCTGTGAATGTACCTTAAAAGCTAATCTTCATGTCATATCATAAGCAAATAAATGCAGTTATTCAGCTATCTGAGAACTGTAACCTCCTTTCTCTTAGTTTCTAATTTTGTGCAAAGCGCTGTGGATACAGTTGCTTAGAGATGTTTTATCAACCATAGCTGATGTAGAACAATTTTATGACACATTTAAAGCACTTTTCCACAATCTTTATACTGTGAGAAAGCTTCAACTTTTAACATATTTAATTTTTGCAAAATAAGTCCGTTTTTGGATGGATTATCATTCTTTTTAGTTTAACTTTTTGTTAATTCATAAAAGATGGGTAAAAATAAATCAATGTTTTTTGTACTCAACTTCGAATACTGAAAGTTTGAAGAAGAAAGAAATGTATGGAGCATTTGTATATGCTAGGCACAAAATGTGCTATAACGACTTTGTTGCAGAATATCGTGGGTTAAGCACACAATCACACACAAAGAAAATATAGAAGAAAAATCAATACAAGGATTTAACGAGGTTCGGCTAAGCCCTCGGGGCAAAAGCAGAGAGAGTTTTCCACTATGAATGAGAAGAAAAGCACAATACAATCTATAGAATCCCCAACTACAACCCCTATATATAGATCCCAAAAGGTCCCAAACCTATAAGAGAAAGGTTTCCCAATTTGACTAGGACAATAGCTTTTCCTTTTCCAAATCTATTAGGACAACGGGTTTTCCTAAACCTATAGGGATTATGGGTTTCCTAAAAATACAAGGAAATAATTCAAGCCACAAAATAACAAATCTTCCCCTTGGCTTGAATTCTCTTCAT
>NW_017686146.1:0-1060 GCF_001879085.1 Nicotiana attenuata | reverse complement strand
AATCCCCGAAGGATTCAAGTAGTCGGCATTAAGCCCAAAATATGGCAATAAGCCCAAATCATGATGATAAACAGGACAGCTCAGTCAAATACACGGTAAATTATCAAACGGGACGGACCAAGTCGCGATCCCCAGTAGTAAACAACCCCGCGCTCGCCATTAAGCGCGTGTTTCACCTCAATATAGCACTACGTTGTGCAATTCCGGGGTTTCAAACCCTCGGGATATCATTACTATCATTACTCACCTCAAGCTGGCCAAAATCCTAGCTCGCTATGCCCTTGCCTCGCAAATCGACCTCCTCGCGCGTCAAATCTGATCAAAACCACAACGAATACGTTACAATAGGCTAAGGGAACATAACCCAATCAAAAAGACTCGAAAAATATCGAAATTCACGAAATTTGCAAAGCCCGAGCCCCGAGCCCACTTCTCGAAAATTAGAAAATTTAACATCATCGGATTCTTTATCTCGCCACGAGTCTATACATACCAAGAATTCCCAAATCCGAGTTCAAATGGCCCATCAAAACCCACTTTAAAATACCAAAAACCAAGCCCTAGCTGTTCTCCCTTTTTGATGAATTTCCATAAATTTCTAGGTTAATTTTTCCATTAAATCATGTATTTAGGCCATAGAACTCACCTCCAATCACACCCAGTCGAAACCCCCTTCAATTTCCGTCCAAAAGCTCTCAAGGTTGTTCAAAAATGGTGGAAAAATACCTTAGCTCGCGGATGAAATATTAATTTTTAAACCCTTCTGCCCAGACCTTATTTTCGCTTCTGCGATCCAATTACCGCATTTGCGGTTTCCGCTTCTGCGGTTTTCCCTCCGCTTCTGCGGATCTTCACTATGCCCGGGACCGCTTCTGCGGTCAATCTCCGCTTCTGTGGACGCCGCTTCTGCGAAACCTCCCTTGCATGCACAGACCGCTTCTGCGGTCATTAACCGCATCTGCGGAGACCGCACCTGCGGAAACCATCCGCTTCTGTGGAATTTCTCCAAATGGCCAACACCCTCACCTGCGATCCCTTATTCGCATCTGCGGAACCGCAT
>NW_017686145.1:0-6435 GCF_001879085.1 Nicotiana attenuata | reverse complement strand
GACTCTTCTAGAATAGGACTTTAGTGCATATTTTTACAACTTAGGGGTGTAACTTGGGTAACAAGTTAGGAAGTAAGGGACTAAATGGAAAATAAATGGGGACTAGGATATTAAACTGAAAATCTGAAGTTGCACCTTTTGGTGCCTATAAAATGGCACTCACATGCCTTGAATAACAAGTTTCAGCCTCTAAATTCCCCCAAAAATCCATTCTCTGCAAATCTGAGTTTCCAAGTTTGAATTTCAAATCCAAATTCTAGATCTAGTTCTTCAAAAAACCAAAAACAACAAAAAATCTTCAAAAATCAAAAAAAAAAAAAAAACTGTTCCACTGAAAAGCTTTAGGTTAATTTCGATTTCTAGTCAATCAATCCACATCTTCTAGTTTACAAGCTGACGACTGAGGTTTCAGAGGTTTACAAGACTGATTTCGAGTGATTTTGAGTCCAATTAAGCTAGTTTGAGTTAAATTTTGTTTGCTGGAAGTTTCAGAGGTGTTTCTGTGTTCATTTCAAGTTTATTTGGGTTATTTTGGTGCTGTTCTGGGTGATATATCAGTCCTGCTTGATTTTTGAACATTTCTGGGCTTCTGGATCTATTCCTGGGCTGTTCGTTACTCAATATTGCTGGAAATTATTTATTACTGCTGCTGCTCATTATTGTCTTAGCTGGCCTCTTCTCCTCCATTTCTATTCTATTTCCAGGTATTTTCTCATGCTCAAGTGATGCTGCATATTACCTTTACCTGTAGACAACAAATTTGAAGTATAAATGATAAAGAAATGCATGCTTACAGCTGAACTCTTACTGCTATGGCTTAGTTTAGAAATTTCATATGATTGATTCATTCGAACCAGAATTTCAGTTGTATTAATGAGACTATAGACTGTATCTGGACTGTTATGGACTCAATATAGTTAGCACTTGCTTAGTTTAGTGTTATCTTTGTTTAAATTAAAAATCAGAAACAGTTTGGAGTTGTAGTTGATTTCGAAATCAGTGTGTGATGGCCACATCAAGTCTAATTACATGGAATTCACTGTTACAATGTAAGTGTTAGTAATTTTAGGTTAATAGCTCATATCAGTAGTTATTGGAATTAAACATGCATCATTGATTGGCTTGATTTGGATTAATTACCCTGTTCGTGATTTGAATTAATTAACCCGTTCGTGTTAGACTAGTCATTTGAGATTTATGTTATGAACTATGATTGTCAAATTCCATCCATATTTCTAAGTTTGTTTTGCACCTTTAATGGTATTTAGGAACTCACCAGTAGCCAAATAGTTAAAGTAATCTGAGCCTTGGTCTGGAATTCAAATGGTTACTATCTTGTTAATTTGAATAGAACAACGTAGGTTAATTTCAGTAAGCATTTAGTCCAATTGAATTGAGGCTTCGTTTGATCCTACCATCAGCCTGTTCCAGGCAGTTTGGGCTTTGATACCCCAACAAGCAGCCCAGGTCCTGTTTTGATTATGAGTTCGTTTGGACCTGGGCCCGAGCCTACGGCTAGTCAGTCTTTCTGTGTATATCTAGGTTGTGGTGTCTCTACGTAGGCCATTTTCAAGGCCCAAAGTGGTTCAAGCTTGGAATGTATTGAGTTCATGGACCCAAATGTAGTAATCCTTAAATAATGTTAATTAATTAGGGTTTCTTCTTTATTTTAGAGACAAATTAAATAGAAAATCTAGTTTACTTTAGGATTGGTTTATAAATAATAAATGAGACGAGCCTCGCCAAATAAAACATAAATTGCGGGGCCCTCATTCAATGCTTGACTAAAAATAATTAGTATTTGGGACGTGCCGTCTAGCGAATTTCACGGCCTCCCGCGAAGTTTATAATACGCTAGTCGCTTTAGGCTCGCTTTTAAGTAATTTTACCTTCCTAAATACGGGTGCACATTTATGTGACCCAAATCTAAATCTCAACGAAGTCGAAATGTGTCGAAAATCGCAGGTGCATTTATGTGACGTGGTTCGAGGCGCATTTTCACGAAGTTGTAATTCTCTTTAAAATAATAATAAAAGCGGTTTAAAGTTTAAAAAAAGGTACATAAGTTATAACATGTATTAAAATCAAATATTTAGCCATTTACTACAGTTTAAGCAACCGTGCTAGAACCACGGGATCCGGGGGTGCCTAACACCTTCCCTCGGGTCAACAGAATTCCTTATTCAGAATTTCTGGTTCGCAGACTCCAAATGGGAAGTCGAAATTTTCCTCGATCTGGGATTCAAGTTAAACCGGTGATTTGGGACACCAAAAGCCAATCCTTTCCCAAGTGGCGACTCTAAAACTAAATAAATAATTCCATTTCGAATAATGTCACTTTAAATGAAAAACTCCCATATACATTATCCTTCGGGGTGGGTGTGTAAAAAAGGAGGTGTGACAGCTCTGGCGACTCTGCTGGGGAAACGAACCCAGAATTTTGATTCAGGGTTCAAGAATTCGAGCTTAATATAATTGTTATATTTGGCTTTATTTGATTTTTCTACATGTTCCATGCTATATGTGCTAAATGTTTTACCGCTTTGATATTATCTGAATTGTATATATAAAATTGTTACGAAACCCTTCTCTTCTCATCTCCGGGGATGTGCTCACTGGTTGAGACTCTCTATTTTGTTAGTGTCAATACCTTAAAATAAGAAAGAGGCCGGACAAGTTACTAAGTCGGATGGCCTTTTGGTTCCCGGTACGTAGCCCCCTCCTCGACTCGAGTTGTCCGCTCGGGTACACAGTCCAGAACATATACTCAGGTTTTGAACCTAGAATAACTCGACCTCACGCCGGATCCCTAGTAGGACGTTTGTTTGCATCATGTGGATTTGACTTAGGGGACTCAACACAGGGGTTGGGTCCGTCTAGGACAGGTGACCGGAAATGAATCGACCATCCCGATGCATCTTACGTGCTATTTGCGCATTTATTTGCTCGGCTTTGCATGTTGATCAGCTTGACTAAATGAGTGAAAATTGAGAAAAATAAGCAGTGTTAGGACTAAGTGAGGGTGACCATATGAGAAAAAACTAATGCCCAAGTAGTACCGAAATGCTGCCGGATTTTTGAAAAAGTGAAAAATGGAAAAGAGAAAAATATTTGAAAGAAAAACAAGAAAAACATAAAAAGAAAAATTGCTGTTCAATATAGTTTTTGGCAAATCTGCCCGAACTACGCTGGTTTGATTCTCACTGGATGTGAGATACGTAGGCAACCTTCATCGGGTCCAACCACCCTTTTTGCAACAATAGCCACAAATGTCAAAATTTTAATTTTTGTCACAAATAAGTCAGGTGATGTCATTCTTGCTTAAAATAAGCCGAATGTCCCCAAAAGGACGTCGGAAGGCTGTTTTTGCAAGAACAGCCACCCTGGGTCATTTTCAATGGTTAGCAGGCACAGCCTTAAAATCTTCCCCCAGAAGTGCTGAAAGGCCGTAACTGCAAAACCAAGTCTTTATTTTTCTTAAGTGAAAATTTTGCAAAAATAGCCTTTTTCCTGTTTAAGTCGAAATAAGTCATTAAATCGCTTTAAATAAATGTGCAGGATGAGCACGATTCAAAATAAATCTTTCTCAATTATGAATAAAATCCCTTTGGAGTTGCGTCTGTGGTGGAACGATCTAGGAGGAGAAGGACAAGATGAAGTCAAAAAATATTTGAAAGGGCTTACCGGTTTGTTGGAAATTACACCTCGGGGAGACATCATAAGGGCATTAGTTACATGTTGGGACCCGGCACACAACGTGTTCCATTTTTCAGACTTTGAACTCACCCCGACCTTGGAGGAAATAGCCGGGTACATCGAACGCGCTGAGGTCCCTTTAAGACACAAGTACTTGATTGCCCCGAGAACCTTGGCCGTGCACAAATTCTTAGACTCACTGAAGATAAGCAGGACGGTCCACAACACAGATTTGGCGGATGACTTTTGTACTCCACACTTCATATACCATAGATATGGCCACATCGGAGGGTTCAATAACCTGGAAAACAAGATATGTAGCAAAGGAAGCCGCCAAAAATGGGAAGAACATAGACGTTTTGCTTTTATGGTGGTCTTTTTGCGGCTTTTGGTATGCCCGAGGAAAGATGGAAATATTGACATAAAGATAGCCGGGGTCGTCAGCACTCTACTCACTCAAGCAAAAAGCACTCTTGCGCCCATGATATTAGCTGAAATCTTCCGCGCTCTTACAGCCTGCAAAGCCGGAGGAGACTTCTTTGAGGGGTGCAATCTCTTGTTGCAAATGTGGATGACCGAACACCTGTGCCATCGTCCTTAGTTCCTCAGTTATGGGTCTACAGAGAAAACCTGTATAGAGGAGTTTTATACAAGGATTAAGGGGGTCAACTTGCCTTAAGGATTCACAAGCTGGACATCATACTTTCGGTCCCTCACTGCCAGTCAAATAGAGTGGACGTGCAGGTGGTTACCTGTCGATGAAATCATATATATGCCAGCAGCGGGGCCGCACTTCCTCTTAATAGGTCTTAAGAGCATTCAGCCTTATGCTCCGTATCGGGTTTTAAGGCAACTCAGGAGATGCCAAGTAGTGCCAAAGGATGACGATCTTAGTATCCAAGTAGTTGAGATTGGTCCTGATGGTTAGTTTCCTGAAGCAAGGGTCCGTCATGTTTGGAGCGAATGTCAATACTTGACGGCAAATACTTGTGTCCGGGATCGTTCTAAAGGAGAAGTGTCGCTTGAGTATCATGCCTGGTATAGAAGGGACGTTGCATTTGGGAGGCTGGCCAAAAGACCTCACCTCCAGGATTTGTCGAATCATCACAAGAGCAATGGGCCTGATTAGCTTAAGAAAATGAATATAGAGCTAAAATAGGAGAATTGGAAAAGCAAGTCCGAGACCATCAGTTTGAAAATAGTGTGCAAGCTGCAGTCGATGAGGGTGAGAAAAAGAAATTGGCCAAAGAGAATGAAGCCTTATGAGCCCAAATTCAAAAGATGAAGATAGCGGCCGAAGATCCCGTCAGGAGCGTCAAAGATGTAAAACTTATAGAAAATCTAAGGCAAAAAGTGAATGACTACAGTTTTGACCTCATCAAAGAAGAAAGAGAATAAGCCGGGGTTCGAAAACAATTGGCTAAAAATGCGGAAGAACGAGCCCGCATGATTAAACAGTTGAAAGAAGAATACGATAATGAGGTCACGGGGTTAAGAAAAAGGGTCATTGCCACAGAGAACAAAATGATCAAACAGGCAAAGGAATTCAAGATATAAAGAGAGCATTATTACGCGCAATGGCACAATTAGAAATTGACTTGCAACAACTCCAAGAACAAAACCAGATAGCCGAGCAGACTTTGGAGGCCAGGGCCCAACAGATAGGGCGGTTGCTTCAGGAAAAGGGTAGAATCAGAGAAAGAATCTTAACCGTTGCTCACTACATTACTAGGAAATGCCAAATGTGCGAGAACATGACTCGCACCACTTTCTTTGCATCAGTGATGATATTTGTGAAGCAAATAATGAGTGACCTGGACAGACTTCAAGGGGAACTTGCATATAGGCCCGCGGCGAGACCGAATGATGTCCCGCGGGCACCAGGAGCTTTAATGTATTCGTGATTGTCATATTTCCTTATTCTAGAGTCTGTCAGTGTTTGAGTCTGTATTTTCTTTTCGCTAAGAGTCTGTCAGTGTTTGAGTCTGTATTTTCTTTTCGCTAAGAGTCAGTCAGTTGTTGAGTCTGTATTTTCTTTTGAAATAGATTTGTTAACGTTGGAGTCTGTAGTTTTTCTTTTATCAGAGTCTGTTATGTTCAGTTTTGAGTCTTTGTAATCAAAGTATTTGCTATCAATAAAATTGAAAATCCCAAAACATTTTGCTTCTATTTTACATTTTATTTTGCGCGAACTACGCTTGGTCTGATTCATGCGGGGTCATGATACGTAGGCAATCTCCATAAGATTCGACCGTGACCCTAAGGAAAAAGAGAGAAAAAGAGAAGGAAAGTACGAAGGAAGGAAATAAAAGAAAAACAAGAAAGAAACGCGAAAGAGAAAATAAGGAATCGGGAGGAAAAAATCATGGCAAAAGAAAAGGGAAAAGCAGGAGATGAAGAACAAAGGGAAAAGAAAAATGAGAGAAAAATAGAAAGAGAAAGAAAACGTAAGAAAATAAAGAGTAGAGAGAAAATAGAAAAGAAAAGCCGGGATGACGCATGCAACCAGTGCAAACATGTAGACATCCGTTTAACTGTACAGGTGCATCACACTCCAACATGCCATTGCCTATCTGTTACTTGTCTCAAACTAACCGTGTGTTGCTATCAAATTCCAGCTTAGCTTTAGAAACGGTTGGTTGGTTGTGGTAAGCTGGCATCGCATCAATACTTCACCAGATCAAAAGGAAGTGTGGAAATGTCTACAGAAATGACTTTGCCCGCAGTTCCCATCTCTGA
>NW_017686144.1:5224-6435 GCF_001879085.1 Nicotiana attenuata | reverse complement strand
TCCCGTCTCTCTCACTTCACCCCAAAACAAAATCTGTAACGCCGTCGTGCCCCGCCGTGCTCCGCCGCTGAAAATCGCCTCACGGCGGCAGGCGGCCTCCTTTCCCAGCTAAAAATACACCCTAGAATCCTCTTTCTCTCCTCTTTCCAACCCCCAAAACAATTCCCTTCGAATCTATACCAATCTCCTCGAATCTTCAATCAAAATTCTCCGGCCAAAGCGTTACATCGTCCAAATCCGACCCAAAATACACCCTAGGCTCCTTTTCCTCCACCTCTTTCCATATCTAGCCTCAGTTCCTCTCAAATCCTCACCAAAAGCTTCGAATATTAATCATAGAGCCGGCAGAACCCTAGTTCACCCAATCGACCTCAAATTCATACCATATGACCCCCCTCACTTCCCTCATGTCAAATCCGTCATTAGAAGCTCTCAAAACTCGCCGGAGTTGGTCAAATTTTGAATCGACAAGGTGGCATAACCCTAGGATCATATCAGTGAGTTTTCTTCGATTTTGTTTCTGTTTTTTTTTATTTTCTCGTGTTGTTTTGAAATAATTCCATACTTGCTATTCCTCCATGATTAGTTGATAACATGAAACTGTTTTGCAATTTTGTCATTGGTTTAGGTATAGTTTTATTCAAGTGCTTTGAGTTTAGTTCTTCCTTGTTCAATCATTTCTTGTTTGAATTGATGCTGTGGTTTTAATGTCTAGGTTAGTTTTTCGTTTTGATTTTTGCCAATTCTGTTCTGATTTTGATTATGTGTTGGGTTCTGATTGTTTGTTTCTAATCGGTTCTAATTTCTGATTATTAGTTTAATTCTTTGATAATTTATTTTGATAAGTCCTTAATCGATTTTGTTTAGGCTTTGTTTAGTCTTAATCTGATCGTTAGTATTTCCTTATTATTATAACTAGTACTTCTTCAGTTTGGTATTTAGCTTTAATTAGTTTGTTAGGTTTAGTTTAAGTTGACTTGGTTATAGCTGAAATTAGAGTAGTTAGTTTAACTATAGTTAGATTCTAACCAGGTAAAAGGGGACTGGTGGTTAGTAAACATAGGTTTGGTAACTTTGGATTAAATCAAGGGTAATTCAGGGCATTAGTTTAGGCAAATATTTTAATAATTGAACCTGAAACCTCCAGAAGTTTAGTAAGGGGTTTAAAAGTAAATAATGGGTCTAACTTGACAAACAAGTTAATAATTGAG